>NC_069501.1:1055692209-1055737209 GCF_027579735.1 Bombina bombina | reverse complement strand
CAAGCTCTGCAGCTGCCAAGCAGGAAATTGCCAGTTACTGGCAGGTTGTACGTTAGTCACTTCTGATTGGAACGTGTTTGGGAGCTGCAAGAGGACTTTACATATGTCCCTAACCTATTTTCAGGGGATAAACATTGTTTAAGCCTTAATAGTGCAAAATTACACACTATAATGAATCAGAAGTTGGAAAACAAAAGAGAAGGAAAGATAAAGCAAGGCAAAAAAGTGCAAAAATAAGTACTGCCATCACCTGAACAAAAAGAAATTTATCAGGTAAGCATACATTTTATTTTTTTTCCATCAGATAGTGAGTCCACAAGTCATCATGCGTGAAGAATCTATAACCAAGCAGTGAAGTCCACAAGAACATTATGAAATTAGGGGGGGGGACACAAAAACATTGAAAGCAGGACGCTACCTATCAGGCAATATGGCCTGATAGGTAACCACCAAAAGCAGTATCAGAAGCATAAACATCAAAGTGATAAAACCAAAGAAGACCAAATAGCTGCCTTTCAAACCTGATCAATATAACCTCAATTACAAAAGGCCCTAGAAGTGGCAAATGCTCTAGTGGAATGAGCAGTAATGCGCTCAGGTGAGTTTTCCCTGCAACAAAATAAGCCTTACAAATTAAGGTTTTAAAGGCACATTCCAGCCAAAATTGAAATGCACATATATTTCACTTTTGAATAGGAGCATTTTTGCCATACACACGTGTTAGCAAATATGCTTCCAGTAAGAGCTATCACATATTTTAGGGTAAGTTTCTATTGTGCATGAGAAGCATATTTAAATATGCTTAAAGGGAATATGAAGGTCTTTTTTCATTGCTGTAATAAAAAAGCACTATTTAGTGGCTTATACTTAATAGAAATCATTGCAATATGTAAGTCATCCTTTTAAAAGGCATTAACCTTTTATATACTTTTTTTTTTTTTTTTTATTCATTTGTGCAGTGTCCATTTACTTCCTGACACAGCCCTAGAAAAAAGCTGTCGTCTCTACAGAAAGGCTTATCTAGCTTGATGTAATAAAATTAAACTAGAGCAACATGAGCTGGTTTACTATTACGTGAATACAAGATCAACAGGGAGTCAGATTTGATCATGCTCAGTAGAGGCGGAATGTAACCTAAATTGCTCTCTTATATCCTTGAGGGCAGTGGCTACACTGAGAATTTCTAAGTACTTATTTTGCAAGAAAACAAGTGAGTTTTTGCTGTTTTTAATGCACCAACATTTTAAACATTGTGCCTGCTCGGAGAGCCAATACCAGCTAGTATCATGTAAACTGAGTTGTCACCAATACTATACCAGACACACAGTTCAAAATGCAGATGAATAAAAACATAAATTAGGCTTACCAGATAATGTCCTTTCCTTCTGTACAGGGAGAGTCCACAGCTACATTCCTTACTTGTGGGAAATACTAAACCTGGCCACCAGGAGGAGGCAAAGACTCCCCAGCCAAAGGCTTAAATACCTCCCCCACTTCCCTCATCCCCCAGTTATTCTGCCGAGGGAACAAGGAACAATAGGAGAAATATCAGGGTGAAAAAAGGTGCCAATAGAATAAATTAAAATTTAGGGCCGCCCATCAGAGAACACGGGTGGGAGCTGTGGACTCTCCCTGTACAGAAGGAAAGGAAATTATCTGGTAAACATACTTTACGTTTTCCTTCTTAATAAAGGGAGAGTGCACAGCTGCATTCCTTACTTGTGGGAAACATATAAACAGGCATTACTCTTTGAAATATAGGGAGAACCCTCTAATGAATCAGAATCCTCCATAGCTAAAGTACGATACGCGGAGGACTACAGAAAAAAATAACAATTTTAAATTTAAAAAAATTTGCACCTTTATACCCCCAATGGCTGGGGCACTCACCACCTCCTAGGCCTCAGACAGAACAGAGATAAAACTCCTCTCCGGTAGTAACTCGGTCAAGAGAAAGGAAATGGAAGCTTCGACCATTCTGGTCACATGGTGCGCAATGCAGGACCGTCCCTGCCTTGAGAAAAAGCACACCAAGCTTTTAAACTGTGCAACCTTCAAAGTGAAAGAGAAACCTGTATGTTTCATCTCAGCCTATGAGCCCATAAACATCTTACACATAAAGCAGCATAAAATCAAATAAAGCATGTATGATTAAACCCAACTGTTCATAATCCCCCTCAGGAGATATTAACCCTTGATTCCATATAGATAAAAGGAGCCACACTTTGACCCTGTCTTCTAGCGTTTGCTATATGTGTAAAAATGTAAACGATCTTACCGGAATCCATGCTGTGGAACAGAAACACAGCCTCTCAAGTGTGACAGTCTTGTAGCATCGCTCCTGACATCGACTTGAGTAAGAAAAAGCAGGCAGTGAAACTCGTCAACACTGATTGCTAAGGAGCTGTTAATCTGAGTCTGGATGGGTTCGCAGAATAGACTCTAACCTTCGTCAATGCTCTCACTGAGAGGCTGACAAGACTACTAAAAACTCCAGTCCCATCCCTAAGGAACTACTCCGAAATCTTCTGACACTTCTCTGCCAACCTCATGTGATGAAAGGCAAAGAATGACTTGGGAATGAGGGACATGGGGGAGGTATTTAAGTCTTTGCCTGGGGTGTCTTTGCCTCCTCCTGGTGGCCAGGTTCAGCATTTCCCTCAAGTAAGGAATGCAGCTGTGGACTCTCCCTGTATTAAGAAGGAAACAAAATGTATGCTTACCTGATAAATTTATTTACGTATATGGTGAGTCCACAATGTCATCATTTACTATTGGGAATATCACTCCTGGCCAGCAGGAGGAGGCAAAGAGCACCACAGCAAAGTTGTTAAGTATCACTTTCCTTCCTACAAACCCCAGTCATTCGACCGAAGGGAAATGGAAAAAGGAACAATACAAAAGGTGTAGAGGTGCCTGACGTTTAGTCAAAAAAACACTGTCTTAATAAAAACGGGTGGGGTCGTGGACTCACCATATTCGGAAATAAATAAATTTATCAGGTAAGCATAAATTTTGTTTTCTTCTAAATACAGGGAGAGTCCACAACGTAATCATTAACTGTTGGGAATCAATACACAAGCTAGAGGACACAGATGACTAGGGAGGAAGAACAAGACAGGCAGACCTAAACAGTAGGCACCACCGCTTGAAAAACCTTTCTCCCCAAAAAAAAATTCCAGCCTTGCAAACCTGTTACACAGAAGCTTCATTTTTGAAAACACAAGAAGTGGAGACAGCCTTCATAGAATAAGCCGTAATTATCTCAGGAGACTGCTGACCAGCAGTCTCATAAGCAATGCTGATTATATTTCTCGAGCAGAGAGAGAAGTAGCAGTAACTTTCTGACCATTACTTTTCCCAGAGAAACAAACAACCAGGGTAGAAGACTGATGAAAGTCCCTAGTCGCCAGTATAAAAAAATATTTAAAAACACGCCCAACATCCAAGTTGTGCAACAAAAGTTCCTAATGAGAACAAAGATTAGGACATAAAATAGAACAACTAGTTCTTACTTAAAAATTTCTAAGCGGAACCACTTAGGACGAAGAACCACCTTATCCGAAAATAAGATAAGGCGAATTACACTGCAAAGTCGAGAGGTCTGAACTCTCCGAACAGAAGAAAAAGCAACCTTCCAAGAATAATGTCTATGTAATGCAATGGCTTACACAGAGCCTGCTGCAATAACTGAAGAACAAGGTTAAGGCTCTAAGGAGGAGCAACAGACCAAAACACAGGCCTGATACTAACCATTGCCTGACAAAAAGATTACACATCTGGCACATCCGCCAGACACTGTGCAACAAATGACAATGCAGAAATCTGACCCAACAGAGAACTGACTGACAAACCTTTCTCCAGACCTACTCGGAGAAAGGACAAAATCCTAGGAATCCTACTTCCGAGAGTAGCCTTTGGATTCACACCAATAAAGGTATTAACACCATACATTATGTTAAAAAGCTACCAGTAACAGGCTTGCGAGTCTGAAATATGGTCTCAATGATCGATTCAGACAAACCATGCTTAGACAGAACTAAGCATTTAATCTCCAAGCAGAAAGCTTCAGAGAAACGAAATTTGAATTAAGAAATGGACCCTGAATTAGAAGGTCCTTCCTCAGGGATAACCTCCAAAGTGGAAAAGATGACATCTCCACTAGGTATGTACACCAGATCCTTCGAGACCATGCAGGATCCTCTTAAAAATATTGATGCTCCCCCCTTTTCAATACGAGCAAAGACTCGTAGAAGGAGCGCAAACTGAGGAACAGGTATGTCAGACTGAAATCCCAAGGAACCGCTAGAAAATCTACCAGGGCAGTCTGCTGATCTCTTGACCCTTAAACGTACCTTGGCAGCTTGGCGTACTGCCATCTGAACCAACTCCAGCATCCATCATTTAAGGGTTCACCTGGAGAACACCCCGGGAGCAGCGCCCACTCCCCGGAATGAAGAGTCTGACTGCTCAAGAAGGCCGCTCCCAGAATCAAATCCTGGAATGTGCATAGTAGATAGACCGCAATTGTGAGAGTCCGCCCGCTGAACAATCCACGCCACCTCCATAATGGCTAAGGAACTCCTGGTTCATCCCAGTTGGTAATGTAAATGACTGAGGTGAAAAAGTAAGCCTACCGCACCTGGTGCTCTCAGGCGGTCTCCCATATAGGTACTGACCCGGCCTGGTCCTGCTTAACTTCTGAGATCAGACGGGATCGGGTGCATTCAGGGCAGTGCGGCGGAAGACTCCAACTAGAACCTGAAAAACCGTGCTAAAGACAACCCTCAAAACTCTCAGCGCATTGTAGATCACTCAACTCCAAGATGGTTATGGCAGTTCACATATGACAGACAGCACACACCTGATGCACGTGATGGAGGGCTACTGCAAACGCCACTCTGTAATGTAGTAACAACTGAAGTCCACAGCATCAATAATTTGAAGGAAAAAGGTTTTTCAAGCTTTATAGCATTTATTTATCCTTTACAGCTTCATACAGCATAGACACCCAGCAGCAAATGCAACGTTTCGGGCGTTAACCCTTATTGATGCTGTGGACTCCAAGATGGTTATGGGGAAAGCAGACTCCTTCTGAGTCCATAGTCCCCAGCCCAACACTATCTGAGAATGCAAAACTGCAGAACTCTCATATGGAAACAAAGGGAATGATGTCCAATAAGCAACCATCAGACCAATTACTTCTATAGATTGAACCACTGACGGCCGACCAAAAGACTGCAGAAAGAGGCAAGAATCTCTGAGTCTCTGACCTCTGTCAGAAATATTTTCAGAGATAGGGAAACTATTATGGTCCCTAAGAAAAACTACCCCTGTAGCTGGAACAAAGGAACTAATTTTCAGATTCACTTCACATCCTTGGGAACGAAGAAGAGACAATAAGATCTCTGTATGAGAGTTTGCTTGTTGAAAAGATAGTGCATGAAACTTTTGTTTCGTCCAGGAAGGGCGCCACAGCGATTCCCTGAAACCTGATCACTGCCAAGATAGCCCCCAGAACCTTTAAAAAATTCTGGTAGCTGTGGCAAGGCCAAAGGGAAGAGTCACAAACTGAAAGTGTTTGACAGAAAGACAAATCTCAGGAACTTGAAAATACGCGTCCTTCAGGTCTATGGTCATCATGAACTGACCCTCTTAGAGCAAGGAAGAATGGAACCAATGATTTCCATTTGAAGGACAGTACCCTGAGAAACTTGTCCGAGACATTTTAGGTCTAGAATAGGATAAAAATATCCCCTTTTTTTGGGAACCACGAACAGGAATGAATAAAATCCTAGACCCTATTCCCAACAGGAACTATCACTCCCAAAGAACAAAAAAAAGTCCCAAACGCAATTCAAAAATGTCTCTTATCTGGACCGCAGATAAAATGAGACAAGGAACCAGTCTCTGGGAGGAAGGATTGAATTCTATTTAGTAACCCTGATATAATATATCCTATCTGGAACAACTCGTATCCAGTTTTGAAGGGAAAAAAAAAGAGAGATTCAGCCCCCACTTCGTCTGATCCTGGATTGAGGGCAAACCCTTCATGCCGATTTAGACTCAGCTGCAGGTTTCTACTCTGACGTCCTTTAAGACTATTTTTCTTGTCTTGTGGTAGAAAAGATCCTTATCCACCAGCAATTCAACAAGGTCTTACCGTTGTAAAAAAAAAAAAAAAAAAGTTCCAGAAGTTTGGGTTCAGCTTAAAAATCAACTGACCAAGAATATAGCCACAACTCTCCGCGGGCCAGCACAGTGAAGTCAGATATGTTGGCCCCCGGCTTAAAGACTGGCATGGTAGCATCAGAAATCAAAGAATTGGCTAGCCCAATAGCCTAAATTCTGATCTGGATATTCTCCAAAGGAGTCTCTGACCAAAATGGAATCAGACAAGGCGTAACACCAATAAGATGCCCCACTTGTCACCGAGGTAATACAAACTTCCATATAAGCCTCCAGTTTAGTCTATTGATCCTTAAAAGAGCAGTTATCCTCGATAGGGATCGAAGTTCTCTTGGCCAGAGCAGAAAAGGCCCTTCTACTTAAGGCACTGTGCGCCAGATATTTAAAGGAGACAATGGCAGAAAAACATTTTTATTTTAAGAACAGGAGACAGGGAAAACGGAATCCCTGACTTCTCCAATTCCTGCGAAAAATCTAGCACAGTCTGGAACAGGAAAAACTTCCACAGAGGAATTCTAGTATTTATAAAGTTTACTAGATTCGTAGGGTTGACAACGACAGGCGTATCGGAGTCGTCCAAAGTAGCCAAAAACCTCCTTTACAATACACAAAAGGTGATCAGGCTTAAATCTGAAGGAAACTACTTCAGCATCAGATGAAAGCATTATACTGTCTGAATCTGATATTTCACCCTCAGAGGCTACCTGCAAATCTTCCTCATCAGACTTGTGAGGCAGGGCACCTGTGTAGCAGTAGATAGTAAGATGGTAAGGTTTCTGTCTTATCTTAAATTCCTCTTGCATATTCCCTATAACATGGGAAAAGCAAATAATGCTGCAGATACCCAAAGGATACCTGTGCAACAGTTTCTGCGGGCAAATAAACTCCTCCAGAAGACGTAGCGGAAAAGCAGGGAACTGTATGTGTGTCCATTAAAGGCTTGGGACATATGAGGAGAAAGCTGTGGCTATGCCTAAAACAGCATCATCCTGAGAGACATGAGACTATCAAGAAAAAGCTTTTGATTTAGTTTTTTAACTTAGTTTTATTCGCAAAAAAATAAGCACTGTCACTTTAAGTGAAAACTGCCTTTAAACAGGATAAACATAATATATATATAAGACCCTCTACACCATAGAAAGTCCTTATTTGGACGAAACATCAAAGGCACCATTACTTTAAAATTATTTCATGAGAAGTAAATCCCATTCATGAGCGCCTTATACATGATTCATGTTTTATAACCAACAGAAAGGACAGGACACATTGTGTGCTTAACAGTACAGACTCTAAATACACTTAGTTCCCTTAAACACCTCTTTACTAAGAGCCCGCCGCTCCATCTATGTCTGAGAAGGAGCCAGAGACACGAGAGCGCTACAGAGTTCAAAATGGCACTGCTCCGTTCTCTACTAACAAAGAAGGAGGCGGAGTCATAAGGAACAGCTAGAAAGAAACAAAGCGCGGTTAAAATAAATGGCGCGCTCCTCAGAACGAAATCTTAAGCTTCATGTATAGAGCTGCTGGTCTCCTGAGGTTGGTAGACTAAAGCGCTGATAAAAACAAACCATTAAGTTTGAACACGATCAGAGAAAATTATGTTCCTCAAACATTGCGTGAAAAAAAACCTGGCACCATCCAGATTGTATTTTTCAACAAGAGCAATACGCACATATCATAAAATTATTCAGACCACCAGTGCTATTCTGCAAAGTCCCCTTTCAGCTAGGGAATATATACGGCCTTAGAACATGCCCCAATAAAACTAGCCTCACATAATTAACCCCTTCATCACCAAGGGGAAATTAGTCTCTCTCACATACCATGAATTGCCTGCACACTGCCATAAATAATATCCCAACTAGGATATATTGTGTGTGTCCCAGTCAAAGATTGCAGAATTCTTTAAAGTGCACAATCTCCCACACATAGAAGGCCAAAAGGCACTAACCTGCATCTAGCCGTTCAGCAGGAGGACAGCCTACACAGTGTGAGAGGATGCCACTCCTCACAGAGACCTGTAGAAAAAAGAAAGAAAAGAGTAAACCTACTCTGGCTTTCTATACCATGGGCAGCAAATATGTTAGGAAAACGCAGCAAGGCCCACCTCACAAGTTCCTAACTGCTTTAAAGCCACCACTACCCTACTGAAGAGATTAACGTGGACTACAGCTAGACCCAATCCGTGAAAAAGGGGAAAGAACAGAGTAAAGCTACTTTGGCTTTCTATGCTAGGTAAAATCTTGCTTGAAGCAAAAGAAATCAAGTTTTCTTCAGACACCAAAACTTCACTTCCTCCATGCAACAAGGCAAAGAGAATGACTGGGGTTTGTGGGAAGGGAAGTGATACTTAACAGCTTTGCTGTGGTGCTCTTTGCCTCCTCCTGCTGGCCAGGAGTGATATTCCCAAAAGTAAATGATGACGTTGTGGACTCACCATATCTTAGGAAAGAAATAAAGACCTCTACATTATTTGGATGTAGTCAGAGCCTTAAAATGTTATCTTCAGGATGCATAGGATTTTAGGGAATTTTCTAATTTGTTAATTAATTTCTTGAGTTCACATTAAGACCAGAAGGCCACAGCTGTTACATTAGCTTCTTGGGTAAAGCTTTTAATTCACAAGGCTTACTTGTAGGCTGAAAAGTCTCCCCCAAAGGGTATTATTGCTCACTCTAACAAATCATTTCACACTTCTTGCGCTTTTAAAAAAAAATGAGACTTCTTTAGAACAAATTTGCAAGGCAGCTGTGTCTGGATATTAGGTGTTTGCCTTTATAAAACAAACAAAACATGGCCTCTCATTTGAATGGCACACTGATTCTCAGTTCAATCTTGAAGGGGGCAGCATGAAGCAGAGAGGACAGAGGGGGCAGCATGAAGCAGGGAGGACAGAGGGGGCATCAAGGAGGAGAAAGCAGAAAGGAGGGCGTTTCAGAGGAGAGAGCAGGGAGTTTTAGAGGATGGAGGAGGGAGTTTTACAAGAGAAAGAATGGAGTTTTAAAGAATGGAGGAGAGGGTTTTGGTGTAGGGAGCAAAAATATACTAAAATGGACACCGTACATATGTTATGCTTTTAAAGCTAGCAATATTGAATTTTTAATGAAAAAAAAAACTTATGTATTAAAAAAATGCTCTTTACAAGTAATATAGAATTGGGGCGTCCTTTTAACACTTACTACAAATCAAAATTGTTGTTCTTATGTGAAGTCTTTTTAATATATAAATCATATTTATTTCACTAAAATACAAAAAGATTAAAAACATGCTCAAATTCTAGATGGTAATAAAAGGTTCTTTGGCATACTAATTAGATAAACTCTATGCATTAAAGTATATAATGATTTTTGTTGTTACATCCATTGGAAACATTTTCAATTGGAATATAATTTAATCCAGAAAACAGAAATCATTACTTGCTGCTTTAAATTAAAAGGCATGGGAGTGACCAACAAAAATTAAAAACATGGAGATAATTTATCATGCTACTATTGTTTTGATGTTTGCTACTCATGGATTGGCTGATAATTAAATCCAGATTTCAGATCCATACAAAAGTACACACAGACTTTTCAACAATTCTTCTTAAAGAGGAAATAGTAATTCCTTTTCAAAATAAATGTCACTGCTACACTCAATCAACATACTGGAAGCATTTGAGTTACAAAATTACTTTTACATTAAACAAAACATCCACAATGCAGTTATATCTTTGGACTTTTTCACTTATTAACCCTCTCATGCTAAAAATGCCAGTAATAAGAGGCTACACAGACCACATGTAATTTAAAATAGAAAGGTCAAAATTAAAAAGTGCATTGGTGCATTTTAATTTTCTATAGAAACATTTTTACAAAGTTCTTCAATTACAAAAAAAGTAAATTTATGCTTACCTGATAAATTAATTTCTTCTATGGTACGACGAGTCCACGGAATCATCCTTTACTTGTGGGATATTATCCTCCTGCTAACAGGAAGTGGCAAAGAGCACCACAGCAGAGATGTCTATATAGCTCCTCCATTAGCTCCACCCCCCAGTCATTCGACCGAAGGTACAGGAAGAAAAAGGAGAAACTAAAACGGTGCAGAGGTGAATGACAGGGCGGGCCGTGGACTCGTCGTACCATAGAAATTAATTTATCAGGTAAGCATGAATTTACTTTTCTTCTATAAGGTACGACGAGTCCACAGATTCATCCTTTTACTTGTGGGATACAATACCAAAGCTACAGGACACGGATGAACGGGAGGGACAAGACAGATGGTTAAACAGAAGGCACCACTGCTTGAAGAACTTTTCTCCCAAAAATAGCCTCCGAAGAAGCAAAAGTATCAAATTTGGAAAAGTTATGAAGCGAAGACCAAGTCGCAGCCTTACAAATCTGTTCAACAGAAGCATCATTTTTAAAAGTCTTTCAGGAGGCTGCTGTCCAGCAATCTCGTATGCCAAACGGATGATGCTTTTCAGCCGAAAAGAAAGAGAGGTAGCCGTTGCTTTTTGACCTCTACGTCTTCCAGAATAGACAACAAACAAAGAAGATGTTTGACGGAAATCTTTGGTCGCTTGCAAGTAAAACTTCAAAGAACGAACCACGTCCAAGCTGTACAACAGACGCTCCTTCTTAGAGGAAGGATTAGGACACAGAGAGGGAACAACAATTTCCTGATTAATATTCCTATAGTAACAAACTTAGGAAGGAATCCAGGTTTGGTACGCAAAACCACCTTATCGGCATGGAAAACAAGATAACGCGAGTCGCATTGCAATGCAGATAGTTCAGAAACTCTTCGAGCCGAAGAGATAGCAACTAAAAACAGAAAGATA
The DNA here is from genome assembly GCF_027579735.1 of Bombina bombina. Taxonomy (NCBI): domain Eukaryota; kingdom Metazoa; phylum Chordata; class Amphibia; order Anura; family Bombinatoridae; genus Bombina; species Bombina bombina. The sequence goes on along the minus strand of NC_069501.1, from coordinate 1,055,726,195 downwards.
GAAGCTTAAAATCTATGGAATGCATAGGTTCAAACGGAACCCCTTGAAGAACCTTAAGAACTAAATTCAAACTCCATGGCAGAGCAACAGGTTTAAAACACAGGCTTGATTCTAACTAAAGCTTGACAGAACGACTGAACGTCTGGAACATCTGCCAGACGCTTGTGCAGTAAAATTGATAAAGCAGATATCTGTCCCTTTAAGGAACTAGATGATAGCCCCTTCTCTAATCATTCTTGGAGAAAGGACAAAATCCTAGGAATCCTGATCTTACTCCATGAGTAGCCTTTGGATTCGCACCAATAAAGATATTTACGCCATATGTTATGATAAATTTTCCTAGTGACAGGCTTTCGAGACTGAATCAAGGTATCTATGACCGACTCAGAGAAACCCCGCTTGGATAAAATCAAGTGTTCAATCTCCAGGCAGTCAACCGCAGATAAACTAGATTTGGATGCTGGAACGGACCTTGAATCAGAAGGTCCTGTCTCAGCGGCAGAGTCCATGGTGGAAGAGATGGCATGTCCACCAGGTCTGCATACCAAGTCCTACGTGGCCACGCATGTGCTATCAAAATCACCAATGCTCTCTCCTGTTTGATTCTGGCAATCAAACGAGGAAGGAGAGGAAATGGTGGAAACACATAAGCCAGGTTGAACGACCAGGGTACTGCTAGAGCATCTATCAGTACTGCCTGAGGATCCCTTGACCTGGACCCGTAACAAGGAAGTTTGGCATTCTGACGAGACGCCATCAGATCCAATTCTGGTGTGCCCCATTGCTGAATTAATTGTGCAAACACCTCCGGATGGAGTTCCCACTCCCCCGGATGAAAAGTCTGACGACTTAGAAAATCCGCTTCCCAGTTCTCTACTCCTGGGATTTAGATTGCTGATAGATGGCAAGAGTGAGTCTCTGCCCATCGAATTATTTTGGTAACCTCTATCATCGCTAGAGAACTCTTTGTTCCCCCCTGATGATTGATATATGCTACAGTCGTGATATTGTCCGACTGGAAACTTATGAATCTGGCCGAAGCCAGCTGAGGCCACGCCTGAAGCTCGTTGAATATCGCTCTCAGTTCTAGAATATTTATCAGGAGGAGAGCCTCCTCCCAAGTCCACAAACCCTGTGCTTTCAGGGAATTCCAAACTGCACCCCAGCCCAATAGGCTGGCATCCGTCATCACTATGACCCACGCTGGCCTGCGGAAACACATTCCCTGGGACAGGTGATCCTGTGACAACCACCAAAGAAGAGAGTCTCTGGTCTCTTGATCCAGATTTATCTGAGGAGATAAATCTGCATAATCCCCATTCCACTGTTTTAGCATGCATAGTTGCAGTGGTCTGAGATGCAAGCGAGCAAACGGAACTATGTCCATTGCCGCTACCATTAGTCCGATTACCTCCATACACTGAGCCACTGACGGCCGAGGAATGGAATGAAGAGCTCGGCAGGTGGTTAAAATCTTTGATTTCCTGACCTCCGTCAGAAAAATTTTCATGTCCACCGAATTTATCAGAGTTCCCAGGAATGGAACTCTTGTGAGAGGGATAAGTGAACTCTTTTTTTACGTTCACCTTCCACCCGTGAGATCTTAGAAGAGCCAACACAATGTTTGTGTGAGACTTGGCTAGTTGATAAGTCGACGCCTGAATTAAGATATCAACCAGATAAGGCACAACTGCTATGCCTTGCGGTCTTAGAACAGCCAGAAGGGACCCTAGCACCTTTGTGAAAATTCTGGGAGCTGTGGCCAACCCGAAGGGAAGAGCCACAAACTGGTCATGCTTGTCCAGAAAGGCGAACTTGAGGAACTGGTTATGATCTTTGTGGATAGGGATGTGTAGATACGCATCCTTTAAGTCCACGGTGCTCATATATTGACCCTCCTGGATCATTGGTAAAATAGTCTGAATGGTCTCCATCTTAAAAGAAGGGACTGAGGAATTTGCTTAGGATCTTGAGATCTAGAATTGGTCTGAAGGTTCCCTCTTTTTTGGGAACCACAAACAGATTGGAGTAAAACCCCTGCCCCTGTTCTGTTTTCGGGAACTGTGCGGATCACTCCCATGGTATATAGGTCTTCTACACAGCGTAAGAACTCTCTTTTTGTCTGGTTTGCAGACAATTGAGAAAGATGGAATCTCCCCCTTGGAGGAGAATCTCTGAAATCTAGAAGATACCCCTGGGTTACGATTTCTAAAGCCCAGGAGTCCTGAACGTCTCTTGCCCAAGCCTGAGCAAAGAGAGAAAGTCTGCCCCTACTAGATCCGGTCCCGTATCGGGGGTTACCCCTTCATGCTGTCTTGGTGGCAGCAGCGGGCTTCTTGGCCTGTTTACCTTTGTTCCAAGTCTGGTTAGGTCTTAAGACTGACTTGGATTGAGCAAAATTCCCCTCTTGTTTTGCAGCAGGGGAAGAGGTAGAGGGACCACCTTTGAAGTTTTGAAAGGAACGAAAATTATTTTGTTTGGTCCTCATCTTATTTGTCTTATCCTGAGGAACAGCATGGCCTTTCCCTCCAGTGATGTCTGAAATGATCTCTTTCAGTTCAGGCCCGAATAGGGTCTTACCTTTGAAAGGAATGGCTAAAAGCTTAGATTTTGATGACACATCAGCATACCAGGACTTAAGCCATAACGCTAAAATGGCAAAACCTGAATTATTTGCCGCTAATTTAGCCAGTTGAAAAGCGGCATCTGTAATGAAAGAATTAGCTAGCTTGAGAGCCCTAATTCTATCCAGAATATCATCTAATGGGGTCTCAACCTGAAGAGCCTCCTCCAGAGCCTTGAACCAAAAAGCAGCTGCAGTAGTTACAGGAACAATGCACGCTATAGGTTGGAGAAGAAAACCCTGATGAACAAATATTTTCTTTAGGAGACCCTCTAATTTTTTATCCATAGGATCTTTGAAAGCACAACTGTCCTCAATAGGTATAGTTGTACACTTAGCTAGGGTAGAAATAGCTCCCTCCACCTTAGGGACCGTCTGCCACGAGTCCCGCATGGTGTCTGATATGGGAAACATTTTCTTAAAAGTAGGAGGGGGAGCGAACGGAACACCTGGTCTATCCCACTCCCTAGTAGCAATGTCCTCTTAGGGACCGGAAAAACATCAGTGTAGGCAGGAACCTCTAGAAATCTGTCAATTTTACACAATTTCACTGGAACTACAATAGGGTCACAATCATCCAGAGTCGCTAAAACCTCCCTGAGCAACAAGCGGAATTGTTCTATTTTAAATTTAAAAGCCGTCATATCCGAGTCTGTCTGAGGGAACATTTTTCCTGAATCAGAAATCTCTCCCTCAGGCAGCAAATCCCTCACCTCCAACTCAGAACATTGTGAGGGTACATCGGATATGGCTAATAAAGCGTCAGAGGGCTCAGCATTTGTTCTCACACCAGACCTACTGCGCTTCCCCTGCAACCCAGGCAGCTTAGATAAAACCTCTGTGAGGGTAGTATTCATAACTGCGGCCATATCTTGCAGGGTGAAAGAATTAGACACACTAGAAGTACTTGGCATCGCTTGTGCGGGCGTTAATGGTTGTGACACTTGGGGAGAATTAGATGGCATAACCTGATTCCCTTCTGACTGAGAATCATCCTGCGACAGACTTTTAGTAGCTAAAATATGTTCTTTGCAATTTATTGACCTTTCAGTGCATGAGGGACACATTCTAAGTGGGGGTTCGACAATGGCTTCTAAACATATTGAACATTGACTTTCCTCAATGTCAGACATGTTGAACAGGCTAGTAATGACTACAAACAAGCTTGAAAACACTTTACTTAGAGAAAAAATAACAATCTTAAAAAAACGGTACTGCGCCTTTAAGAGAAAAAAAGCATACACGTTCTGCAAAACTGCTTTAAAATACACCAATATTTTCAAATGTTTTATATCAGACTCAATTTTTGTAGATAAGTTTGCCCCACAAGAAAAACAAACATTTAACCCTTTATTGTGCAAACCGGATTGATAAGGCCTAAATCCGGAAAAAACACCCCCAGCACCTCGCCACAGCCCTGCTGTTGCGCCTACCTGCCCTCAGGGATTGGAAAAATGGGGTTAAAGCTTCGATTTGGCCCAAAACTTCCACAAGGGCCCTCCCGAGTTGGAGCTTGCTGCTTGCTAAGTGAATACAACTGCGCATCTGAGGCGTGAAAATAGGCCCCGCCCATCTCACTCAATGTCTTTACAGCCTCAAAGAACCGCACCAGAGAGGTTTTAAACTAGCCATGTGGGTTTTGAGACCCAAAAAATAAGCCAAGTGTACCCTCAATAAAGTTGCCAAAAAACATTATTGCCCAAAAAACGTTAACAGCACTCCCAATTCACAAAACGTTTGCCCACAAACATTCAAAAACTCAGTGTCAACCATTTTTTAATTAGCCCCTTATGCAAAATTAGTAATGTCCTTCTATAGCTCTTAGGATTACTGCTTACCCTTACCCTCATGGGGATACAGTAAGCCTTTTTGAAATAAAGTCTCTCCAGAAAAAATGACTGAACATACCTCACTGCTATATAGCATGAAAACGTTCCTCACACTGAAGTTTCTTGTACCAATCAGCCTCTGTGGGAACTTCTCTGGATCTTAGTGACAAATGCTAAGATCATCATCCTCCAGGCAGAAGTCTTCATCCATCTGCTGCCTGAGAGTAAATAGTACACACCGGTACCATTTAAAACAAAAAACTCTTGCTTGAAGAAATTAAAAACGAATATTTTATCACTTCTTTCACTTTACCCTTCCTAGTACTTAGAGTAGGCAAAGATAATGACTGGGGGGTGGAGCTAAGGGAGGAGCTATATAGGCAACTCTGCTGTGGTGCTCTTTTCCACTTCCTGTTAGCAGGAGGATAATATCCCACAAGTAAAGGATGAATCCGTGGACTCGTTGCACCTTATAGAAGAAAATTAAATTTATGCTTACCTGATCAATTTATTTCTCTTGTGGTGTGTCCAGTCCACGGATCATCCATTACTTGTGGGATATTCTCCTTCCAAACATCACCCACGGCAGAGCTGTCTATATAGCTCCTCCTCTAACTGCCACTCCCAGTCATTCGACCGAAGACAAGCAAGAGAAAGGAGAAACCATAGGGTGCAGTGGTGACTGTAGTTTAAAAATAAAACACACCTGCCTTAAAATGACAGGGCGGGCCGTGGACTGGATACACCACAAGAGAAATAAATTTATCAGGTAAGCATAAATTTTGTTTTCTCTTGTAAGGTGTATCCAGTCCACGGATCATCCATTACTTGTGGGATACCAATACCAAAGCTATAGGACACGGATGAAGGGAGGGACAAGGCAGGTGCTTAAATGGAAGGCACCACTGCCTGCAAGACCTTTCTCCCAAAAATAGCCTCCGAAGAAGCAAAAGTATCAAATTTATAGAATTTTGAAAAAGTATGAAGCGAAGACCAAGTCGCCGCCTTACAAATCTGTTCAACAGAAGCCTCATTTTTAAAAGCCCATGTGGAAGCTACCGCTCTAGTAGAATGAGCTGTAATCTTTTCAGGAGGCTGCTGGCCAGCAGTCTCATAAGCTAAGCGTATTATACTCCTTAGCCAAAAAGAAAGAGAAGTTGCCAAAGACTTTTGGCCTCTCCTCTGTCCAGAGTAGACAACAAACAATGCAGATGTTTGACGAAAATCTTTAGTAGCTTGTAAATAAAACTTTAAAGCACGAACCACGTCAAGATTATGTAAAAGACGTTCCTTCTTTGAAGAAGGATTAAGACACAGTGACGGTACAACAATCTCCTGATTGATATTTTTATTAGATACCACCTTGGGTAGAAAACCAGGTTTGGTACGTAACACTACCTTATCTGTATGAAAAATGAGATAAGGGGAATCACATTGTAAAGCAGATAACTCTGAAACTCTTTGAGCCGAGGAGATAGCTACTAAAAACAGAACTTTCCAAGATAAGAGCTTAATATCTATGGAATGCAAAGGTTCAAACGGAACCCCTTGAAGAACCTTAAGAACTAAATTTAAACTCCAAGGCGGAGCAACAGGTTTAAACACAGGCTTGATTCTGACTAAAGCCTGACAAAACGCATGCACGTCTGGAACCTCAGCCAGACGTTTGTGCAAAAGAATAGACAGAGCAGAAATCTGTCCCTTTAAGGAACCCGCTGACAAACTCTTCTCCAATACATCTTGGAGAAAAGATAATATCCTAGGAATCCTGACCTTACTCCATGAGTAACCCTTGGATTCACACCACCCTAGGCAAAATCTAGCAACCCATGTGGAAAAAACTGGGCCCCAATAAAGTTTTATCACCAATATGTAGAAAAAAATGTTTAAACACTTCCAGCAAACGTTTTTCAGTAATGTGAGAAAGTAATAAGAAAATTACCCTTTACAGCAAGCATGATACTAGTCGTTATTAAATCACTGTAATCAGGCTTACCTCAAATAAATCCGGTATTAACAGCATTTTCTAGCATATTCCTTTCTCTAGAAAAATTTAAACTGCACATACCTCATAGCAGGAGACCCTGCACGCCATTCCCCCAGCTGAAGTTACCTCTCTCTTCAGTTATGTGTGAGAACAGCAATTGATCTTAGTTACAACCTGCTAAGATCATCAAAAACCACAGGCAGACTCTTCTTCAACTTTCTGCCTGAGGCTAAAATAGTACAACTCCGGTACCATTTGAAAATAACAAACTTTTGATTGAAGATAAACTAAATAAATACACCACTTCTCTCTAGCAACTTCCTTTCTTGTCGAGAGCTGCAAGAGAATGACTGGGAGTGGCAGTTAGAGGAGGAGCTATATAGACAGCTCTGCTGTGGGTGATCCTCTTGCAGCTTCCTGTTGGGAAGGAGCATATCCTACAAGTAATAGATGATCCGTGGACTGGATACACCTTACAAGAGAAAATATTCTAGTAAATGTTTTTCAGCAGTTGCTTGTATACAAGAATTTAGTTGCATGCTACAAAAAATTAATCCAAGTAATGTTTAAAATCAACAAAAACAGGAACAACGCTGTATAGGCTTTTACCTACATCTGTTGCAGCCCGAATCTGTTGGCCCTTGACGGACATCGTGTCTGGGCACTAGAGAGATTGGAAACTACCACCAATTTCCCCCACCGAAGCCCCAGTCACCATTACCCGACTGTGGAGACGAAGCTACACGGAACTTGTGGCGGCCATCTTGGCACAAGATAGCAGAAGAACGGAGTGGAGAGACGACCAACTGTTCCAACAACCTTGTGGTCACTGACCTTACTAGGGTCTGAACTTGCTCACACGCATCCCGACGGCATCAAGCCTCCTGAACCCACAGCCCCGGTGACGATCGGAACGACGGGCGAGTGAAGCCACGTGGCGTATAGCCGCGAGGGCCGATAGTAAAGACCGGAGGAGACAGGGAGAATAGCCAGCAGCGGTAACCGGGGAGGCATCGGGCACAAGTGACAGCAGGCATCCTAATAGTTGTGGCCGGCTGATAGCGTAACAGAGGAGTCGGCTGGGCTGACGGACCTTGAAGCGGTTCTGTGATAGTTAACTGTTAGTGACTGATCAGAGTCCTGGGACAACTTAACAGGTACTATCATAGAGTGATATATAGTAAGCCCTGACCGCCTAGAGCCATACCTGGAGTAGAGATCCTATTAAATCTAACAGCCCCATAGTATCCCTGAGAACCAGCTGTTATCCAGGGAAGGATTGTTGCCCCAGGACAAACGGGCACTCTATTATTCTAATTCACTGGGACTTATAAATCCACAATACACAGCCTCATAGATTGATGTACTAACAGTGGATCTGAGAGGAACTGACTGAGGCAAAGGCCAACTACTAGAAGGGATAAGGTTGCCAACACCAACGGTAGTGCAGGTTTCACATATATAACTTACCCTGCTGGACCTTGACCTTGCCTCCCCACAGGCAATACTACAGGGCTGGTTTGGGGACTTTGAGGATGCATTACTTGTCTGCACTTAAATAAGGCACTGTTTCTCTAGGTAATTAACAAACACACAGGAGATCCATTACCTGCATTATTCTCTCATTAAACATCTGTGGGAACTAAAGGCCTAATCCTAACACCTCCCTCCACAGGGCCATTAAACTACCTCCAGCAAAGAACTTTCCTTTCCACAAACAACACCATAAGACTCACATTGGAACTGTGTGGACCTATTGCTTATTTGTACCCAGCTCAGATACTGGCTTTTGCAGGCTCATAACTGGAGCAGAGACTGTTAAAGGGGAAAGGGAAAGAGAGAGAAAGAAATGTTCTTTTTATTTTTTTTTAAATATGCTCTCTTTGTAGAAATGTGTGCATTGCAGGCTTAAACTAACATCTCTTTTATTCACAGGTTTAGCAACACACACTCAGAACAGAATTGTAGGGCTTTACAGCTTGTGTATCCATATTTGCATATAATTGTGTCTTCTATTAGTCCTGTGTTAGGGGTATACTGTACATTATTACCCAATTTTGGGAGGTGGTGTTAATATATCTCTTTGTGTTTATTTCTGTTCCTGCCCTGACCTTGGGATACAGTATCAATGGGTGGGGTTGAGTGACTGAACGCATGTTATATGCACTTGATGCTTAATTTTACAAGAGGTACTTTCAGAGGTGCATGGAGAAATTTCTTGTGCCACCTACAATGGCAAGCCGTAACAAAAATGCTGATAGCAGGGCCAAAATTGGATCAGACATTGGTACCCAGGATTCCTCCTTTGACACCTTGCATGAGGGCCACTCACTCGACCCGCACCCCATAGTCAAACAAATCTCCACCTTGTTCTTGCCTAAAATCGAAAATCTTCAAAAATGGGTAGACACTTTAGCTGAAGAGGTGAAACAATTTTCAACACGGGTGTCTGAAGTGGAGACTAGAGTCTCCGACCTAGAGGACACCCAAAACACACACACTCTGGTAAAATTGAGGCTTTGGAAAAACAATCCATAATATTGCAGCAAAAATTAGATGACTTAGAGAACAGGTCGAGGCGGAATAATGTCCGTCTACTCGGGTTACCCGAGTCGATAAAGCCAGCAGAGATTTTGAGATTTGTTGAGAAAGCCCTCCCCTCCCTGATTAATATTCCCGCTGAGGACCTTGCAAACAGTGTAGAAAGAGCACACAGAGTAGGCCCAGAAAGACCAGCTATGGACCACAGTGCACAGGCACGGCCGGTAATGATTAAATTCCTACACTTTCAGACCAAAATGGCGGTGCTCAGGGCATATCGTAAAATGGGTGAAGTATCTTTTGAAAACTCTAGAATTCTCCTGTTCCAAGACTATTCTGTTGAACTGACGAAAAGACGTAGGGAATTCTCTGCACTCTGCTCTAGGCTACATAGGGAAGGTAGACAAGCTTTCTTGCTATACCCAGCTAAGCTTAAAATAGCCACCCCCAGAGGCCCTAAATTTTTTGATACACCACAATCAGCACAAGATTTTATAGATGCAGAGATGGGTGCCAGGAGCCCCAGAGGCGCTAGAGGGGGAGAAGGTTAGGTATCTGCGTCACTCTAAGAATAAATATAGGCCTTGTTAGCTAACTTTATTGATGGCTTCTATAGCCAGTACTGTGGAAGTATCTCGCTCCAGCAGAGATACTTCCTGCACCTATGCATTGAGCATAGGTCTGTTATTTTGGTTAAAAGTTTTTGTTGAGTTAGGGCATTATGTGTTTATTAAAAAAAACTTAGCAGGGTGTTATGTTGCATCCCCCACCTGTAATAGGAAAGAAGGAATACAATGGCTGCATCCTATAAACTTGATAATAGGGGTTCATAGCTCTGTACACAACACTCTGCTAGGTATGACATGTGACATGAAACCCTTTTTGAAGGTAGATATAAAGTTTTACATAAGTTGGTTTCAATTCATGGTTTGGTTGGTGTTCTGGAAAATACTAATGTGCGATTGTAAAAATGGAAGAAAACATATCTGTTGTAACATGCTATTTTTTAACAGTCATGTTGTAAAATATGTCTTAAATTGGAATCTGATGACAACCTCATGTTTTTCTTCAGCACAACAGTTAAGCTTACCTGGCTGGTGGGGTCTGGCGAGGAGAGGGCACACTGTAGGGCTGAACCGGGAGCCTGTACACGCGCCAAGGAGGTATGTCAAGGAGAGTTTTTTTTTTCCCTTTCATCCCTCTGCATCTCTTGTCCCCCCCTCTACCATGTGTTACATACTATTCAAACCTCCCCATCTTGAATCATGTATGCCCACATAGGTTCTAGCCTAAAAGTTGAGATTTAACCTATATTCCTGGAATATAGGGGGAATACATTCCCCTGTTAAGAGGAAGTCAATTCTAACTCACCTTAGGAAAAAACGCGCAGAGATTGCATTTCTGCAGGAGACGCATCTCTCGGATGTGGAACATGATAAGCTGCGGACAGATTGGGTGGGGAGGGTGGAATATGTTTCATACAAATCAGCAAGTAGGGGTGTGGCCATACTTTTTGGTAAACAACTGGAATATGACGTGTTGGATGTATTGAAAGACACAGAAGGCAGATATTTAGTTGTTCAGATTCGCGTTCTAGGGAAAATTTACACGTTGTGTAATCTCTATGCCCCGAACCAGAAGGACAGGAAGTTTTGGGACACCATAGTGACCACACTCACACCTTATCTAGGCACACACATCATAATAGGTGGAGATTTCAATCTGGCCCCAAACCCTCACTGTGACAGGCTGAGGGACCACACTAGATGCACAGATAGGAAACTGCCCAGGGTACTGGATAAGTTTGAGAAAGACGTCTTTGCAAGATTGGGAAACTCTCTGGATGTTCTAGACATCTGGCGACAACTCAATCCGGATGGTAGAGACTACACCTGTGTCTCACGGGCGACCCCTTCCATGTCGCGTATTGACCTCTTTTTGATCTCCAACACGTTAATCACTCAAGTGATTGATACAAAAATCGGAGATGTTGTCATCTCGGATCATGCCCCCATAGCTCTATTTCTGGACACAATTCCCCGAATGTGCAACAGGCGTACGTTACGGTTCCACAAATACTTAATAAACTCCCAAGAATTCCAACATCACTTAGTGCACTGTTGGGATGACTACAGAGCTAACAACATCCAGCATTTAAGTACACCAGAGTTATTCTGGTCGACGGCAAAAGTTGTTCTCGCAGGTAACATTATTGCTTACCTGGCACGTCGGAAAAAGCAGGGTGTTGAGAGAGTAGAGCAGCTGAGAACCGTCTTAGCAGATGCCTATCGTGACTACCGCACCAGCCCCTCCACTCAGAAATATCGCAAATATGTTGGTGCTAAAGAGGAGTATGATGCACTTCTAGCGCATCAGGCCTCCCAGACGCTCCTACGTACTCGGGGCAAGTACTATCGCTATGGCGATAAATCAGGGAAACTACTAGCAACGTTAGTAAGGTTGCACACGTCCTCCAGAAGCATTGCTGCGGTGAAAGTGGGGGGCAGGGTTCTGCGAGACTCAGCTTCACCCCATAGTCAAACAAATCTCCACCTTGTTCTTGCCTAAAATCGAAAATCTTCAAAAATGGGTAGACACTTTAGCTGAAGAGGTGAAACAATTTTCAACACGGGTGTCTGAAGTGGAGACTAGAGTCTCCGACCTAGAGGACACCCAAAACACACACACTCTGGTAAAATTGAGGCTTTGGAAAAACAATCCATAATATTGCAGCAAAAATTAGATGACTTAGAGAACAGGTCGAGGCGGAATAATGTCCGTCTACTCGGGTTACCCGAGTCGATAAAGCCAGCAGAGATTTTGAGATTTGTTGAGAAAGCCCTCCCCTCCCTGATTAATATTCCCGCTGAGGACCTTGCAAACAGTGTAGAAAGAGCACACAGAGTAGGCCCAGAAAGACCAGCTATGGACCACAGTGCACAGGCACGGCCGGTAATGATTAAATTCCTACACTTTCAGACCAAAATGGCGGTGCTCAGGGCATATCGTAAAATGGGTGAAGTATCTTTTGAAAACTCTAGAATTCTCCTGTTCCAAGACTATTCTGTTGAACTGACGAAAAGACGTAGGGAATTCTCTGCACTCTGCTCTAGGCTACATAGGGAAGGTAGACAAGCTTTCTTGCTATACCCAGCTAAGCTTAAAATAGCCACCCCCAGAGGCCCTAAATTTTTTGATACACCACAATCAGCACAAGATTTTATAGATGCAGAGATGGGTGCCAGGAGCCCCAGAGGCGCTAGAGGGGGAGAAGGTTAGGTATCTGCGTCACTCTAAGAATAAATATAGGCCTTGTTAGCTAACTTTATTGATGGCTTCTATAGCCAGTACTGTGGAAGTATCTCGCTCCAGCAGAGATACTTCCTGCACCTATGCATTGAGCATAGGTCTGTTATTTTGGTTAAAAGTTTTTGTTGAGTTAGGGCATTATGTGTTTATTAAAAAAAACTTAGCAGGGTGTTATGTTGCATCCCCCACCTGTAATAGGAAAGAAGGAATACAATGGCTGCATCCTATAAACTTGATAATAGGGGTTCATAGCTCTGTACACAACACTCTGCTAGGTATGACATGTGACATGAAACCCTTTTTGAAGGTAGATATAAAGTTTTACATAAGTTGGTTTCAATTCATGGTTTGGTTGGTGTTCTGGAAAATACTAATGTGCGATTGTAAAAATGGAAGAAAACATATCTGTTGTAACATGCTATTTTTTAACAGTCATGTTGTAAAATATGTCTTAAATTGGAATCTGATGACAACCTCATGTTTTTCTTCAGCACAACAGTTAAGCTTACCTGGCTGGTGGGGTCTGGCGAGGAGAGGGCACACTGTAGGGCTGAACCGGGAGCCTGTACACGCGCCAAGGAGGTATGTCAAGGAGAGTTTTTTTTTTCCCTTTCATCCCTCTGCATCTCTTGTCCCCCCCTCTACCATGTGTTACATACTATTCAAACCTCCCCATCTTGAATCATGTATGCCCACATAGGTTCTAGCCTAAAAGTTGAGATTTAACCTATATTCCTGGAATATAGGGGGAATACATTCCCCTGTTAAGAGGAAGTCAATTCTAACTCACCTTAGGAAAAAACGCGCAGAGATTGCATTTCTGCAGGAGACGCATCTCTCGGATGTGGAACATGATAAGCTGCGGACAGATTGGGTGGGGAGGGTGGAATATGTTTCATACAAATCAGCAAGTAGGGGTGTGGCCATACTTTTTGGTAAACAACTGGAATATGACGTGTTGGATGTATTGAAAGACACAGAAGGCAGATATTTAGTTGTTCAGATTCGCGTTCTAGGGAAAATTTACACGTTGTGTAATCTCTATGCCCCGAACCAGAAGGACAGGAAGTTTTGGGACACCATAGTGACCACACTCACACCTTATCTAGGCACACACATCATAATAGGTGGAGATTTCAATCTGGCCCCAAACCCTCACTGTGACAGGCTGAGGGACCACACTAGATGCACAGATAGGAAACTGCCCAGGGTACTGGATAAGTTTGAGAAAGACGTCTTTGCAAGATTGGGAAACTCTCTGGATGTTCTAGACATCTGGCGACAACTCAATCCGGATGGTAGAGACTACACCTGTGTCTCACGGGCGACCCCTTCCATGTCGCGTATTGACCTCTTTTTGATCTCCAACACGTTAATCACTCAAGTGATTGATACAAAAATCGGAGATGTTGTCATCTCGGATCATGCCCCCATAGCTCTATTTCTGGACACAATTCCCCGAATGTGCAACAGGCGTACGTTACGGTTCCACAAATACTTAATAAACTCCCAAGAATTCCAACATCACTTAGTGCACTGTTGGGATGACTACAGAGCTAACAACATCCAGCATTTAAGTACACCAGAGTTATTCTGGTCGACGGCAAAAGTTGTTCTCGCAGGTAACATTATTGCTTACCTGGCACGTCGGAAAAAGCAGGGTGTTGAGAGAGTAGAGCAGCTGAGAACCGTCTTAGCAGATGCCTATCGTGACTACCGCACCAGCCCCTCCACTCAGAAATATCGCAAATATGTTGGTGCTAAAGAGGAGTATGATGCACTTCTAGCGCATCAGGCCTCCCAGACGCTCCTACGTACTCGGGGCAAGTACTATCGCTATGGCGATAAATCAGGGAAACTACTAGCAACGTTAGTAAGGTTGCACACGTCCTCCAGAAGCATTGCTGCGGTGAAAGTGGGGGGCAGGGTTCTGCGAGACTCAGCTTCAATAGCGGAAGCCTTCGCCTCGTATTACTCCTCTCTATACTCAAGTGAGCTTCCCTCTGGAACGGAGATGAGGGACAGATTCTGGGAGACTATCTCCTTCCCTAAGATTTCTGAAGAGCAATTGGCCAACTTAAACGCTCCCATAGAGAGGGAGGAAATTGAGAGAACCATCATGAACATGTCACTGGGCAAGGCACCAGGCCCTGAAGGGCTGCCAATTGAGTTTTACCGTCTGCTTAAATCGCAGGTAGCCCCGACTCTTGTAGAGCTGTTCACGGGTTACTCTAGGGAAAACAAGATACCTGCCCCTGAATTCTTAGCAGCCTCCATCACGCTGATTCCAAAGGCAGGAAAGGATAACCTGCTGCCCGAGTCTTATAGGCCAATCTCCTTACTAAACTCGGACTACAAGATCCTCACCAAACTATTTGCCGAGAGACTAAAATTTATCCTACCTAGCATCATACATGAGGACCAAACAGGCTTTATGCATGCAAGGTCATCGGTGGTCAACATGCGAAGGGTTCTACAGGTAATCCAACATTTCTGGGCCGGATCTCGTGATGCCGGGGTAGTGGATAGGCCAGAGGCCTTCCTGCTGTCACTTGACGCGGAGAAGGCCTTCGACCGTGTGGAATGGAGTAATCTGCTTGACACCCTGACTCGGGCCAACTTCTCGGTCCCTTTTCTTGCCCTTATTCAAAATCTCTATCACTCCCCTCTTGCAAATGTACTGGTGAACACTGTCATCTAGTTTTCAACTACATAGAGGTACTAGACAGGGGTGTCCGTTATCACCACTGCTCTTCAATATAGCGCTCAAACCTTTGGCTATCAAGCTACGGCAGGATTTCCCGGGCATTGACATAGCAGGAGCCCCACAGCATCTGGCGCTTTATGCGGATGACATGCTCCTCTTTGTACAAGATCCCCAGATACATTTACCCAATATTGTGACAGACCTAGCCGACTTCGGACTTTTTTCAGGCTACAAAATAAATGTACAAAAGTTGGAAATTCTCTGGCTCAACAAAGTACCAGGTACCGACGTTAAGTACCCCTTTACGGTGGCCAAACATGATATTACATACCTAGGCATCAAACTTTCGGCTAACCCCAACAAGCTAGATGCCAATAACTTAACCCCTATCTGTGCTAAATTACAGGCACAGATGAATGGTTGGAAAGCTCTGCCGATTTCTTTGTCTGGGAGAGTCAGCCTAATTAAAATGGTGGTTCTTCCTAGGCTACTGTACCCGCTACTTATGCTTCCATTACTTTTGAGTAAATCGGATATCAAACTCTTAAATATCGCGGCAAAGGGTCTCGTTTGGCAAGGGAAGAAACCGCGGATTTCGAGGGATAAGCTGAGCATGAATCTCCTCAACGGAGGTTTAGCCCTCCCAGACTTTAGACTCTATAGCTGGTCCGCTTGGTTGTGGACTGGCAGGTTGGCACACATCACTTCTGCCGATCGAACTTAGAGCAAGCGATGCTGGGGGGGGTGTCCTTGGCATACCTCCCGCACATCGCGGACACGAAATCCCTGAGGACCCTGGGCCTCAGCGTGATGTTCACAGACCCATTGAAAGCATGGCATCTGGCGCATAGGTACCTGAGTAAGGCCTGTCGTGCCTCATACTACCTACCTATCCGAAAAAACCCAGACTTTCCGGCTGGATCTGAGACCCTACCTTTTAAAGTATGGGAGGAAAGGGGACTGAGGTCACTTAAACACTTGATGGACCCGCTTACTAGAACGACCAAAACATTCAGAGCCCTACAGAGGGAGTTTGGTTTGCCCAGAACTCACTTTTATGCCTTCCTCCAAGTACGCCATTACATCAGAGACCTGGTGAGAAATAACCCAGATTTCTGGGAAGGCTCACCCTTTCGTCTCACTCAATCACTATATGCGATGGGCAGGTTCTCACTCTCGGAAATATACCAAACACTTCTGCAGCATCGCCTGGCTGGCCTTCAGCCATCCATATCAGCGGGATGGGCCAGAGAGGGACTGGAGGGAGTCACATGGGCAGAGATAAGAAATAGTATGGAAAAAACAAAAAAGGCGACACTATCAGCAATGTATAGGGAATCCCAGGTACGCTTCCTACATAAAGCCTACTTCACACCAAGGGTGATGGCAAAATGGATGCCCAACTGCCCGAATAGATGTATTAAGTGTGCAATGGACAATCCGAATCTATTACACTACATATGGGAATGCCCACCGATTAGACAGTACTGGGGTAAAATACAGTTCTGGATGAAGCAAAAATTACAGATACAGCTTAATTTGCAACCTGAAACCGTCATATTTCTGAACTGGGACAACAGCTATGGGCAATATGACTCACTGTTGAGCTTAGTTATCCTGGTGGCTAGAAAGCACATATTAAAACAATGGATAACGAAAGTGGGGCCCTCCTTCAAGGGTTTTAAAAACTTGTTACAAACCCAGTTATTCATAGAACAAATGGATGTTAGATGCGATATACTACACAGGTTGAGCTTATTTCTGCGCAAATGGCGCAGACTTATCCTAACTTGAACTAGAGATACAGAGGTTGATCTTAACGCCATTTAGGGACTCAGTGATGTTCATGGAAGACTCCCTAAGGGGGGATTGGGAACACTTGTTCCGTTGAAGAGTCACTAGGTTATCAGCACCCTACCCACAACTCCCCCCCTCTTTTTTTTTTTTTTTTCCTCTCTCCTTGGCCGGGCCCCAAAGCCGACAAGAGCACAACCGCAGACATGATCTCTCATTGGTAATGCCTCGGTTATGGTTAGTTAGAGTTAGTTAGTTAAAAGTTTGATAGGAAAATGTTAAGAAAATGTCTAGGAGGAAATCGCACTGATAAGAAGTATCTCTTTTTTCTATGACCTATACACGTTTATGTTGTAAGATCTCTAAGTAACAAAACAGACGATACAGTGGCTGTAATTGTATGCAATGTGTATTTATATTATCCTGTACACCAATGTATATGTGTGCGTTTTTCCTCCTTAATAAAAATGATATTTAAAAAAAAAAAAAACAACAAAAACATAAAAATATTTTTTTTAAATTATGCTTACATGATTATTTCATGACGAGAGTCCACAAATCACATGTGGGACTAAAGTGCACACGGAGGAGGAAAAACGCCAAACATAAGAGAGCTAAAAAGTAGCCTTAAAACAACCACAAAAAAAAGTGTCAAAATGTTGGAACTTGGAAAAAGTATGTGAAGAGGACCAAGCAGCTGCCTTACAAAATTGTTCAATAAAAGCTTAATTTCTAAAAGCCCGAGAGGTGGCAACTGCTCTAATAGAATGAGCAGTAATTTGCCCTGGGGTAGACTTTCCCACTACCAAGTATGCTTTGTGAATCAAAGTTTTATGTCACATGGCTAAGATAATTGCTAGAGTCTTCTGTCCCTTGCGGGAACCAGAAAAACAGATCTTTTTGTATTAGAATTTCAGCAAGGCTGAGATTTGACATATAAGTGTACTAGCTAATAAACCTTTATCCAGGCCATGCAGTAGAAATTGTAATACACAGGGAATTCCAAAAGGTAATGCTTAGTCTCATACCTGGAAAGAAAAAACAGAATTTATGTTTACCTGATAAATTACTTTCTCCAACGGTGTGTCCGGTCCACGGCGTCATCCTTACTTGTGGGATATTCTCTTCCCCAACAGGAAATGGCAAAGAGCCCAGCAAAGCTGGTCACATGATCCCTCCTAGGCTCCGCCTACCCCAGTCATTCGACCGACGTAAAGGAGGAATATTTGCATAGGAGAAATCATATGATACCGTGGTGACTGTAGTTAAAGAAAATAAATCATCAGACCTGATTAAAAAACCAGGGCGGGTCGTGGACCAGACACACCGTTGGAGAAAGTAATTTATCAGGTAAACATAAATTCTGTTTTCTCCAACATAGGTGTGTCCGGTCCACGGCGTCATCCTTACTTGTGGGAACCAATACCAAAGCTTTAGGACACGGATGATGGGAGGGAGCAAATCAGGTCACCTAGATGGAAGGCACCACGGTTTGCAAAACCTTTCTCCCAAAAATAGCCTCAGAAGAAGCAAAAGTATCAAATTTGTAAAATTTGGTAAAAGTGTGCAGTGAAGACCAAGTCGCTGCCTTACATATCTGATCAACAGAAGCCTCGTTCTTAAAGGCCCATGTGGAAGCCACGGCCCTAGTGGAATGAGCTGTGATTCTTTCAGGAGGCTGCCGTCCGGCAGTCTCATAAGCCAATCTGATGATGCTTTTAAGCCAAAAAGATAGAGAGGTAGAAGTTGCTTTTTGACCTCTCCTTTTACCAGAATAAACAACAAACAAGGAAGATGTTTGTCTGAAATCCTTTGTAGCATCTAAATAGAATTTTAGAGCACGGACAACGTCCAAATTGTGTAACAAACGTTCCTTCTATGAAACTGGATTCGGACACAAAGAAGGTACAACTATCTCCTGGTTAATATTTTTGTTGGAAACAACCTTCGGAAGAAAACCAGGCTCAGTACGTAAAAACCACCTTATCTGCATGGACCAGATAGGGCGGAGAACACTGCAGAGCAGATAACTCAAACTCTTCTAGCAGAAGAAATTGCAACCTAAAGCAAAACTTTCCAAGATAATAACTTAATATCTATGGAATGTAAGGGTTCAAACGGAACCCCTTGAAGAACTGAAAGAACTAGATTAAGACTCCAGGGAAGAGTCAAAGGTCTGTAAACAGGCTTGATTCTAACCAGAGCCTGAACAAACGCTTAAACGTCTGGCACAGCTGCCAGCCTTTTGTGAAGTAAAACAGATAAAGCAGAGATCTGTCCCTTCAGAGAACTCGCAGAAAATCCTTTCTCCAAACCTTCTTGTAGAAAGGAAAGAAACTTAGGAATTTTTATCTTGTTCCATGGGAATCCTTTAGATTCACACCAACAGATATATTTTTTCCATATATTATGGTAAATTTTTCTAGTTACAGGCTTTCTAGCCTGAATAAGAGTATCTACTACAGAATCTGAAAACCCACGCTTTGATAAAATCAAGCGTTCAAACTCCAAGCAGTCAGTTGGAGGAAAACCAGATTCGGATGTTCAAATGGACCCTGAATAAGAAGGTCCTGTCTCAAAGGTAGCTTCCATGGTGGAGCCGATGACACATTCACCAGGTCTGCATACCAAGTCCTGCGTGGCCACACAGGAACTATCAAGGTCACCGAAGCCCTCTCCAGATTGATCCTGGCTACCAGCCTGGGAATGAGAGGAAACGGTGGGAATACATAAGCTAGGTTGAAGATCCAAGGTGCTACTATTGTATCCAATAGAGTCGCCTTGGGATCCCTGGATTTGGACCCGTAACAAGGGACCATGAAGTTCTGACGAGAGGCCATCAGAACCAAGTCTGGAATGCCCCATAATTGAGGTATTTGGGCAAAGATTTCCAGATGGAGTTCCCACTCCCCCGGATGCTCCTCCATCGCCAGGGAACTCCTTGTTACCCCCTGATGGTTGATATATGTAACAGTCGTTATGATGACTGATTGAAACCTTATGAATTTGGCCTTTGCTAGTCTAGGCCAAGCCTTGAGAGCATTGAATATCGCTCTCAGTTCCATTATGTTTATCGGGAGAAGAGAGTCTTCCCGAAACCATAGACCCTGAGTTTTCAGGGGTTCCCAGACCGCGCCCCAGCCCACCAGACTGGCGTCGGTCGTGACAATGACCTATTCTGGTCTGCGGAAGCTCATTCCCTGTGACAGGTTGTCCAGGGTCAGCCACCAACGGAGTGAATCTCTGGTTATTTGATCTACTTGTATCGTCGGAGACAAGACTGTATAATCCCCATTCCACTGTCTGAGCATGCCCAGGTGCAATTGTCTTAGATGAATTCGTGCAAAAGGAACTATGTCCATTGCCGCAACCATCAACCCTATTACTTCCATGGACTGCGCTATGGAAGGAATAAGAACAGAATGAAGTACCTGACAAGAGCTTAGAAGTTTTGATTTTCTGGCCTCTGTCAGAAAAACCTTCATTTCTAAGGAAACTATTATTGTTCCCAAGAAGGGAATTCTTGTTGACGGGGACAGAGAACTTTTTTCTATGTTCACTTTCCACCTGTGAGATCTGAGAAAGGCTAGGACAATGTCCGTATGAGCCCTTGCTTTTGACAGAGACGACACCTGAATCAGGATGTCGTCCAAGTAAGGTACTACTGCAATGCCCCTTGGTCTTAGCACCGCTAGAAGGGACCCTAGTACCCTTGTGAAAATCCTTGGAGCAGTGGCTAATCCGAATGGAAGTGCCACAGGTAATGCTTGTCCAGAAAGGCGAACCTTAGGAACCGAAAATGTTCCTTGTGGATAGGAATACGTAGGTACGCATCCTTTAAGACCACCGTGGTCATGAATTGACCTTCCTGGATGGTAAAAAGGATCGTTCGAATGGTTTCCATTTTGAATGATGAAACCCTTAGAAACTTGTTTAGAATCTTGAGATCTAAAATAGGTCTGAATGTTCCCTCTTATTTGGGAATTATGAACAGGTTGGAGTAAAAACCCATCCCTTGTTCTCCTAATGGAACAGGATGAATCACTCCCATGCTTAACAGGTCTTCTACACAGTGTAAGAATGCCTGTTCGAAGATAATTGAGATCCGTGGAACCTTCCCCTTGGGAGTAGTTCCCTGAATTCCAGGAGATAACCTTGAGAAACTATTTCTAGCGCCCAAGGATCCTGAACATCTCTTGCCCCAACCTGAGCAAAGAGAGAAAGTCTGCCCCCCACCAGATCCTTCCCAGATCGGGGGCCAACACTTCATGCTGTTTTGGTAGCAGTGGCAGGTGACTTGGCCTGCTTACCCTTGTTCCAGCCTTGCATCGGCCTCCAGGCTGGCTTGGTTTGAGAAGTATTACCCTCTTGCTTAGAGGGTGTAGAATTTGAGGCTGGTCCGTTTCTGCGAAAGGGACGAAAATTTGGCTTATTTTTAGCCTTAAAAGACCTATCCTGTGGGAGGGCGTGGCCCTTTCCCCCAGTGATGTCTGAAATAATCTCTTTCAAGTTAGGGCCAAACAGTGTTTTACCCTTGAAAGGGATGTTAAGCAAAAGCGCTCTGCGCGCCACGATAGCAAACCCTGAATTATTCGCCGCTAATCTAGCTAATTGCAAAGCGGCATCTAAAATAAAAAAGAGTTAGCCAATTTAAGAGCTTGAACTCTGTCCAAAACCTCCTCGTACGAAGATTCTTTATTAAGCGACTTTTCTAGTTCTTCGAACCAGAAACACGCAGCTGTAGTGACAGGAACAATGCATGAAATTGGTTGTAGAAGGTAACCTTGCTGAACAAACATCTTTTTAAGCAAACCCTCTAACCTTTAATCCATAGGATCTTGAAAGCACAACTATCTTCTATAGGAATAGAAGTGCGTTTGTTTAGAGTAGAAACCGCCCCCTCGACCTTGGGGACTGTATGCTATAAGTCCTTTCTGGGGTCGACTATAGGAAACTAATTTCTTAAATATAGGGGGAGGACAAAGGGTATGCCGGGCCTTTCCCACTCCTTATTTACTATGTCCGCCACCCGCTTGGGTATAGGAAAAACATCGGGGGGCACCGGAACCTCTAGGAACTTGTCCATCTTACCTAATTTCTCTGGAATGACCAAATTGTCACAATCATCCAGAGTAGATAATACCTCCTTAAGTAGTGCGTGGAGATGTTGAAATTTAAATTTAAAAGTTACAATATCAGGTTCTGCTTGTTGAGAAATTTTCCCTGAATCTGAAATTTCTCCCTCAGACAAAACCTCCCTCCTGGCCCCTTCAGATAGGTGTGAGGGTATGTCAGAAAAGATATCATCAGCGTCCTCTTGCTCCTCAGTGTTTAAAACAGAGCAATCACGCTTTCTCTGATAAGTAGGCATTTTGGAAAAAAATGCATGCAATAGAATTATCCATTATAGCCATTAATTGTTGTATGGTAATAAGTATTGGCGCACTAGATGTACTAGGGGCCTCTTGTGTGGGCAAAACTGGTGTAGACACAGAAGGGGATGATGCAGTACCATGCTTACTCCCCTCATTAGAGGAATCATCTTGGGCAATATCATATCTATGGCATTATTATCCCTACTTTGTTTGGACATTATGACACAAATATATCACATATATTTAAATGGGGAGACACATTGGCTTTCATACATATAGAACATCGTTATCTGATGGTTCAGACATGTTAAACAGGCTTAAACTTGTTAACAAAGCACAAAAAACGTTTTACAATAAAACCGTTACTGTCCCTTTAAATTTTAAACTGAACACACTTTATTACTGAATATGTGAAAAAGTATGAAGGAATTGTTCAAATTTCACCAAAATTTCACCACAGTGTCTTAAAGCCTTAAAAGTATTGCACACCAAATTTGAAAGCTTTAACCCTTAAAATAACGGAACCGGAGCCGTTTTTACATTTAACCCCTATACAGTCCCAGGTATCTGCTTTGCTGAGACCCAACCAAGCCCAGAGGGGAATACGATACCAAATGATGCCTTCTATAAGCTTTTTCAGTGGTTCTTAGCTCCTCACACATGCATCTGCATGCCATGCTTTCCAAAAACAACTGCGCATTAGAGGCGCGAAAATGAGGCTCTGTCTATGACTAGAAAAGGCCCCCAGTGAAAAAGGTGTCCAATACAGTGCCTGCCGTTTTTATTAAAACAATCCCCAAGATTTAACAACTATTAAAAGTAATAATCTGCCAAATATACTTAGTAAAGTAATCGTTTTAGCCCAGAAAAATGTCTACCAGTTTTTTAAGCCCTAATGAAGCCCTTTATTCTTTTACTTAAACAAAGAAAATGGCTTACCGGTTCCCATAGGGAAAATGACAGCTTCCAGCATTACCGAGTCTTGTTAGAAATGTGTCATACCTCAAGCAGCAAAAGTCTGCTCACTGTTTCCCCCAACTGAAGTTAATTCCTCTCAACAGTCCTGTGTGGAAACAGCCATCGATTTTAGTAACGGTTGCTAAAATCATTTTCCTCTTACAAACAGAAATCTTCATCTCTTTCCTGTTTCAGAGTAAATAGTACATACCAGCACTATTTTAAAATAACAAACTCTTGATTGAAGAATAAAAACTACATTTAAACACCAAAAAACTCTAAGCCATCTCCGTGGAGATGTTGCCTGTACAACGGCAAAGAGAATGACTGGGGAAGGCGGAGCCTAGGAGGGATCATGTGACCAGCTTTGCTGGGCTCTTTGCCATTTCCTGTTGGGGAAGAGAATATCCCACAAGTAAGGATGACGCCGTGGACCGGACACACCTATGTTGGAGAAATGTAACTGATAAATGCACCTGGTAACATGTTTTCTGGTAAGTGTCACTTGATCATAGAAACCCTTTTAGACAAAATTACACGGTCAATCACCATAGTAGTCTAGATGAAGAAGGGAAGATTTCAAGATGCCAAGGTTGTTTGGAAGATATTTTTATTAGGTCTGCATATTAAGTCCTTGAGGCCATGTAGAAGCAATCATAATTACAAAGGTTCTTTCCGGTTTTATCCTAGCTATTACTCCAGATAGAAACACAAAAGTAGGATAGATGTAAATCAAACTGAATAACCAGTGAATAACTAAAGCATCTATGCGAGTCACCTGTGGATGCCAAGATCACGCACAATACTGGGGTAGCTTGTGATTCAAAGCAAGAGTCCATGAGATCTATGTCTTGCCTGCTGCAACGACTGTTGGAAAACCTCTTGATTCAATGACTATTCACCTAAGTGAAGGTACTGTTGACAAACCTCAGAAATTATTCCTGTCTTAATAAAGTCCAACTATTGAGACCCCAACCCAACAGGTTGGCATCCGGGGTGATCACAATCCAAGTTAGACAGAGAAAGGAGGCCACCTGAATAACAGATTGGTGAGTTTGCTATAAAGGAATGACATGTCTTGAAGTTTAAGGAAATCTTCTGAGACAGATCCTTATAATTTCCGTTCCACTGTTGAAACATTTTTAGTGGTAGAGAATATAAACCTTGAATGGCATGCTCTTCCCTAAAAGAAAGGTAATCTGCCAGCTGAAAGTCTCTCCTGAGGAAACCTTCAAGTTTTCTGTCCATTTTATCCATAACAGAGGTACTGTCCTCTAAAGCAGCGGTTCTCATCCTTTTTTCTCTCCCGTACCCCTTGATTAGGCTTTTTTATTTACGAGTACCCCCTCTCTTCAGTACCCCCACCCATCCCTCAAAATAAAGGAAGTGCTTTATTATAGGGGAGGTAAGCTACACCTGAATGGCATACGACTGTACATGTATCAACAGGATTAAAGCTCAGATTTCATTCTCTGCAAAAGCTGTGCTGTGTGGTTACCCCTAAACACGGCCCTGGGGGGGGAGTCAAAGTATAATGATCATAAAAATAAATACCGGTATTTAAATTTGTGAGATCAGATCGAAATTAACCACCCAGCCACTATGGACGTTTTTTAGTTGGAAGTAAAGCAATCTGAATCAAGCAAGCACTAGCAGCAGTACTTTACTTACCGGCACTGAATATAACTTATTTGGGGATGCAGACCCGCCTCGCCTGTGTGAATCGCAACCTCCACGGCTCTACCACAAGTGTCCACGCAGCTATGCTGCTGCAGTGCCGCTTCTAATTGCCCACTCGCAGTCAAAATTGTATGCACGGCACAGGGGTGGGAGGAGCAGGAGGCTAAGCTGTCTGGTGACACAGGGTGATCATTAATATGTGGACCGGAGTTATCCACACCTGGTCCACATATTTCAGGTGCAGGGGATCCCATCTGCCTATATGCCAGGCCAGGACTTCACTTGTCACTTTCCGTCTAAGCGCTCCTTCTTTCCAAAGTTCTACAATGGTTATTACTTAATGACCCATTGAAAGTGCCCCCCCGACCCTCCCCCCACAACCGGTCCGCCAAGTACCCCCAGTGGTACGCATACCACAGGTTGGGAACCGCTGCTCTAAAGGAATTGTACTCCGCCTAACCAAAGTGGAGATAGCACAATCCACATTTAGAATAGTTTCTAATCCCCAAATTTTTCAGAGGGAAAAGGGAAAATTTCTTGGGATTTGTCGGAGAAAACAAAAGGAATGCCTGATTTGTTCCATTCCTTGGTAATTAGCTCAAAAAACAGTGTAGAGAAGGTAAAAAATAGCAATGCAAAAAAATAAAGAATTAAAAAATAAAAATAAACAAGCTCTGGAAATTATGGATGCTCAATGCTCCCAATCTTCAGCAGAAAATTAAATGTGTGCCAGCAAGATGGCCACAGGTCATTTGAGCAGAGTGTGAAGGCTAGTTATTTTCTGACCAAACGTTAACCCTGAAGGTCTCCAGAGTAGAGAGTTTTCATGATTTTCTGACAACCTGATGCTCTAAAGTTGATAACGGTAAATTTAAAAGGATATAAAACCCCAAATTTTTCTTTTGTGATTTAGATAGAACATTTTATTTTTAACCGCATAACGACCAATGACATACAGGGTACGCCCTACAAAAAAAACGATCATTAACAACCAAGGACGTACCCTGTACGTCGTCTGTATTTTCAAGTGGTGGAAGTGATCCTGATGGCTTCCAGCCGCTTTCGTGTTATTGCAGTGATGCCTCCATATTGAGGCATCCTGCAATAACATTTTTTAGCCATCCGATGAAGAGAGAGCCTGTGGCCCTCTCTGCATCGGCCATTGACAGTTGCGATAGTTGGTGGGTGAGAGGCCATCAATGGTGAACTTCTGGCAGGCAGTATGAATTCACTCGCCGGTGTGTGCGGGAGCGAGCATAGGGGCGGGCGGGCGTGTGTGTACGCGTGCGCCCGCGATCTGCTCATATGAGCATATAAGAAGTGGTGGGAGAGGGAGGGGGTAAAGGATTATAAAAAAGGGATCTGGGAGAGGGTAGAGTATTGAGGGTGGGAGCAGCTACACTACAGATAGTGAGCAGGGGGAGGGTTAGAAAGCTGTTTGGGGGGGGGGGCTCAGGAAAGTTGGGTGGTAAGGGGAGATCCTACACTGCAGAAAAACAAAATTTATGCTTACCTGATAAATTTATTTCTCTTATGGTGTATCCAGTCCACGGATTATCCATTACTTGTGGGATATTCTCCTTCCCAACAGGAAGTTGCAAGAGGATCACCCACAGCAGAGCTGCTATATAGCTCCTCCCCTAACTGCCATATCCAGTCATTCGACCGAAACTAGCCGAGAAAGGAGAAACCATAGGGTGCAGTGGTGAATGTAGTTTAAAATTTAGACCTGCCTTAAAAGGACAGGGCGGGCCGTGGACTGGATACACCACAAGAGAAATAAATTTATCATCAGGTAAGCATAAATTTTGTTTTCTCTTGTAAGGTGTATCCAGTCCACGGATCATCCATTACTTGTGGGATACCAATACCAAAGCTATAGGACACGGATGAAGGGAGGGACAAGGCAGGTGCTTAAATGGAAGGCACCACTGCCTGCAAGACCTTTCTCCCAAAAATAGCCTCAGAAGAAGCAAAAGTATAAAATGTATAGAATTTTGAAAAAGTATGAAGCGAAGACCAAGTCGCCGCCTTACAAATCTGTTCAACAGAAGCCTCATTCTTAATAGCCCATGTGGAAGCTACCGCTCTAGTAGAATGAACTGTAATCCTTTCAGGAGGCTGCTGGCCAGCAGTCTCATAAGCTAAGCGTATTATACTCCTTAGCCAAAAAGAAAGAGAAGTTGCCGAAGCCTTTTGGCCTCTCCCCTGTCCAGAGTAGACAACAAACAATGCAGATGTTTGATGAAAATCTTTAGTAGCTTGTAAATAAAACTTTAAAGCACGAACCACGTCAAGATTGTGTAAAAGACGTTCCTTCTTTGAAGAAGGATTAGGACACAGTGACGGTACAACAATCTCCTGATTGATATTTTTATTAGATACCACCTTAGGTAGAAAACCAGGTTTGGTACGTAACACTACCTTATCGGAATGGAAAATGAGATAAGGAGAATCACATTGTAAAGCAGATAACTCCGAAACTCTTCGAGCTGAGGAGATAGCTACTAAAAACAAAACTTTCCAAGATAAGAGCTTAATATCTATGCAATGCAAAGGTTCAAACGGAACCCCTTGAAGAACCTTAAGAACTAAATTTAAACTCCAAGGCGGAGCAACAGGTTTAAACACAGGCTTGATTCTGACTAAAGCCTGACAAAACGCCTGCACGTCTGGAACCTCAGCCAGACGTTTGTGCAAAAGAATAGACAGAGCAGAAATCTGTCCCTTTAAGGAACCCGCTGACAAACCCTTCTCCAATCCATCTTGGAGAAAAGATAATATTCTAGGAATCCTGACCTTACTCCATGAGTAACCCTTGGATTCACACCAATGAAGATATTTACACCATATCTTAGGATAGATTTTCCTGGTGAAAGGCTTTCGCGCCTGTATTAAGGTATCAATGACCAACTCGGAGAAACTAAGCTTTTATAAAATCAAGCGTTCAATCTCCAAGCAGTCAGCCGCAGAGAAATTAGATTTGGATGGTTGAAAGGACCCTGAAGTAGAAGGTCCTGCCTCAGAGGCAGAGTCCATGGTGGAAAGGATGACATGTCCACCAGATCTGCATACCAAGTCCTGCGTGGCCACGCGGGTGCTATCAAAATCACCGAAGCTCTCTCCTGCTTGACCTTGGCAATCAGACGAGGGAGCAGAGGAAACGGTGGAAACACATAAGCCAGGTTGAAGGACCAAGGCGCTGCTAGAGCATCTATCAGCGCTGCCTTGGGATCCCTGGACCTGGATCCGTAACAAGGAAGCTTGGCATTCTGGCGAGACGCCATGAGATCCAGTTCTGGTTTGCCCCAACGTTGAATCAACTGTGCAAACACCTCCGGATGGAGCTCCCACTCCCCTGGATGAAAAGTCTGTCGACTTAGAAAATCCACCTCCCAGTTCTCTACTCCTGGGATATGGATAGCGGATAGGTGGCAAGAGTGAATCTCTGCCCAACGAATTATCTTTGAAACCTCCAACATCGCTAGGGAACTCCTTGTTCCCCCTTGATGGTTGATGTAAGCTACAGTCGTGATGTAGTCCGACTGAAATCTGATGAACCTCACTGCCGCTAGCTGAGGCCAAGCCTGAAGAGCAGTGAATATCGCTCTTAGTTCCAGAATGTTTATCGGAAGGAGAGCCTCCTCCTGAGTCCATGACCCCTGAGCCTTCAGAGAGTTCCAGACTGCCCCCCAACCCAGAAGGCTGGCATCTGTTGTTACTATTGTCCAATCTGACCTGCGGAAGGACATACCTTTGATCAGATGGACTCGAGATAGCCACCAGAGAAGAGAATCCCTGGTCTCTTGATCCAGATTTAGTAGAGGGGACAAATCTGTGTAATCCCCATTCCACTGACTGAGCATGCAGAGTTGCAGCGGTATGAGATTTAGGCGGGCAAACAGCACTATGTCCATTGCCGCTACCATTAAGCCGATTACTTCCATACACTGAGCCACCGAAGGGCGAGAAGTAGAATAAAGAACACGGCAGGAATTTAGAAGTTTTGACAACCTGTCCTCTGTCATGAATTGGATCTGCTCATTGCAGTGTCGCCGCGGCTCACAGATCCCCTCTGTATCACATCACGTTGCCTAGCAACGTGACGCGGTATCTGGCTCTCCTCCTGACGTCAGAGTCTCCCTGCCTTCAAATCTCGGCGGGAGATCTGAATTGGCGCCCGTTTGTTTTCTCTGTTCATTCTCCCGGACCGGACCTGTGTGAGTAATTCTTTTTGTCTCCCTTGCCTGAATCCTTGCCTGAATACTCTCTGCCAGTTTGCCTAACCTGCTAATATGGATTTTATGTTTGTTTACTAACCTGCATACAAGGACATTTGCTTTATCTAACCTGCTTAAAGGAACATTTGCTTTATTCAAACCTGATAAAAGGAATCTCTGTTTGTTTGCTAACCTGCTTAAAGGGACATTTACTTTATCCAAACCTGCAAAAAGGAACCTCAGTTTGTTTACTAAACCTGCTTAAAGGGACATTTGCTTTATCCAAACCTGCTAAAAGGAATCTTTGTTTATTTACTAACCTGCTTAAAGGGACATTTGCTTTATCCAAACCTGCTAAAAGGAATCTTTGTTTATTTACTAACCTGCTTAAAGGGACATTTACTTTATCCAAACCTGCAAAAAGGAACCTCAGTTTGTTTACTAAACCTGCTTAAAGGGACATTTGTTTTATCCAAACCTGCTAAAAGGAATCTTTGTTTATTTACTAACCTGCTTAAAGGGACATTTACTTTATCCAAACCTGCTAAAAGGAATCTCAGTTTGTTTACTAAACCTGCTTAAAGGGACACTTGCTTATCCAAACCTGCTGAAAGGAATCCTTGTTTATTTACTAACCTGCTTAAAGGGACATTTGCTTTATTACTTGCTAAAGGAATTTCACTTAGTTTATTTATCTTCTTAAAAGGACATTTGCTTTCTTCAATCCTGAGTGGGTCACGTCCAGGATATTTCTCAGTGTGCTAGCGTGTGTTTTTTACTTTTCACGCTAGCAGTTGGGTTGAATCCTGAGCTGGTCCTTTACGGCTGACATCCTCTGTCAGGTAAATCCTTCCTCATTTCTACAGAATCTATCAGAGTTGCCAGGAAGGAAACTCTTGTGAGAGGGGATAGAGAACTCTTCTTTTCGTTCACTTTCCACCCATGAGACCTCAGGAATGCCAGAACAATGTCCGTATGGGACTTGGCAATTTGGAAATTCGACGCCTTTATCAGAATGTCGTCTAAGTAAGGGGCTACTGCTATGCCCCGCGGCCTTAGGACTGCCAGAAGTGACCCCAGAACCTTCGTAAAGATTCTTGGTGCC
Organism: Bombina bombina; assembly: GCF_027579735.1. Lineage (NCBI taxonomy): Eukaryota > Metazoa > Chordata > Amphibia > Anura > Bombinatoridae > Bombina > Bombina bombina. The sequence continues at coordinate 1,055,696,068 of NC_069501.1, read as the reverse complement.
GTAGCTAACCCAAAGGGAAGAGCCACAAACTGGTAATGCCTGTCTAGGAAGGCGAACCTGAGAAACCGATGATGATCTTTGTGTATCGGAATGTGAAGATAAGCATCCTTTAAGTCCACGGTAGTCATGTATTGACCCTCCTGGATCATAGGTAGGATGGTTCGAATAGTCTCCATCTTGAAAGATGGGACCATGAGAAATTTGTTTAGGATCTTGAGATCTAAGATTGGTCTGAAGGTTCCCTCTTTCTTGGGAACCACAAATAGATTTGAATAGAATGCTTGCCCCTGTTCCTCCTTTGGAACTGGGTGGATCACTCCCATAACTAGGAGGTCTTGAACACAATGTAAGAATGCCTCTCTCTTTATCTGGTCTGCAGATAATTGTGAAAGGTGAAATCTTCCTTTTGGGGAAGAAGCTTTGAAGTCCAAAAGATATCCCTGGGACACAATTTCCAACGCCCAGGTATCCTGGACGTCTCTTGCCAAAGCCTGGGCAAAGAGAGAAAGTCTGCCCCCTACTAGATCCGTTACCGGATCGGGGGCCAATCTTTCATGCTGTCTTAGAGGCAGCAGCAGGCTTCTTGGCCTGTTTACCTTTGTTCCAAGCTTGGTTAGGTCTCCAGACCGGCTTGGACTGGGCAAAATTTCCCTCTTGTTTTGTATTAGAGGAAGATGATGCCGCGCTCGTCTTAAAGTTTCGAAAGGCACAAAAATTAGTTTGTTTGGTCCTTAATTTATTAGACCTATCCTGAGGAAGGGCATGACCTTTTCCTCCAGTAATATCAGAAATGATCTCCTTCAGTCCAGGCCCGAATAGGGTCTGCCCCTTGAAGGGAATGTTGAGAAGCTTAGACTTTGAAGTAACGTCAGCTGACCAGGATTTAAGCCATAGCGCCCTACGCGCCTGAATAGCAAAACCTGAGTTCTTAGCCGTTAGTTTAGTTAAATGAACATCAGCGACAAAAACAAATGAATTGGCTAGCTTAAGTGCTTTAAGCTTGTCAAGGATATCATCCAATGGAGTTTCTACCTGTAAGGCCTCTTCCAGAGACTCAAACCAGAAGGCCGCAGCAGTGACTGGGGCAATGCATGCAAGAGGCTGGAGAATAAAACCTTGTTGAATAAACATTTTCTTAAGGTAACCCTCTAACTTTTTATCCATTGGATCTAGGAAAGCACAACTGTCCTCGACGGGGATAGTTGTACGCTTAGCTAGGGTAGAAACTGCTCCCTCCACCTTAGGGACCGTTTGCCATAAGTCCCGTGTAGCGGCATCTATTGGAAACATTTTCTTAAAAATAGGAGGGGGAGAGAACGGTACACCTGGTCTATCCCATTCCTTAGTAATAATTTCTGAAAACCTTTTAGGTATTGGAAAAACATCAGTGTAAACAGGCACTGCATAGTATTTATCCAATCTACACAATTTCTCTGGCACTATAATGGTGTCACAGTCCTCCAGAGTAGCTAAAACCTCCCTGAGCAACACGCGGAGGTGTTCAAGCTTAAATTTAAAATGTAGACATATCAGAATCAGGTTGAAGTGTCTTCCCTGAATCAGAAAAATCACCCACAGATAGAAGCTCTCCTGCTTCGGCTTCTGCACATTGTGAGGGTATATCAGACATAGCTACTAAAGCGTCAGAGTGCTCTGTATTTTTTCTAGCCCCAGAGCTGTCTCGCTTTCCTTGTAACCCTGGTAGTTTGGACAATACCACTGTAAGGGTATGATCCATAACTGCCGCCATGTCTTGTAAAGTAAACGCCATGGGCGCGGGAGTCCCTTGAGCGGGAGTCAAAGGTTCTGACACGTGGGGCGAGTTAGTCGGCATAACTTCCCCCTTGTCAGTTTCCTCTGGTGATAAATCTTTTAAAGACAGAATGTGATCTTTATAACTTAAAGTGAAATCAGTACATTTGGTACACATTCTAAGAGGGGGTTCCACAATGGCTTCTAAACATAATGAACAAGGAGTTTCCTCTATGTCAGACATGTTTAAACAGACTAGCAATGAGACCAGCAAGCTTGGAAAACACTTTGATAAATGTAAACAAGCAAAAAATAAAAACGGTACTGTGCCTTTAAGAGAAACAATTTTTGTCAGAAATTGAAAAACAGTGATAAAAAGCAGTAAATCTTACGAAATTTTTACAGTGTGTATAATAGACTAACAGAGCATTGCACCCACTTGCAAATAGATGATTAACCCCTTAGTTTCAAAACCGGATCAAAAAAACGATATAAACGTTTTTCAACAGTCACAACAAACTGCCACAGCTCTGCTGTGGCCCTACCTGCCCATATAACAACTTTGAAAGGCACAAAAACCCTTTAGAGAGGTCCTAAGTGTTCAGGGGACTCCTTCAGGGAAACTGGATGTCTCAAGCTGCAAAATCTAATGCGCATTTAGGCGTGAAAATAGGCCCCTCCCAACCTGTATTCACAGTGAGAGGGCCTAACAAACCTATCCCTAGGCAAAATCTAGCCAGCCATGTGGAAAAAAACTGGGCCCCAATAAAGTTTTATCACCAATATGTATAAAAAAAAGTTTAAACACTTCCAGCAAACGTTTTATTTTTCAGTAATGTGAGAAAGTAATAAGAATATTAACTTTTACAGCAAGCATGATACTAGTCGTTATTAAATCACTGAAATCAGGCTTACCTTAAATAAATCCGGTATTAACAGCATTTTCTAGCATATTCATTTCTCTAGAAAAATTTAAACTGCACATACCTCATAGCAGGAGACCCTGCACGCCATTCCCCCAGCTGAATTTACCTCTCTCTTCAGTTATGTGTGAGAACAGCAATGGATCTTAGTTACAACCTGCTAAGATCATCAAAGACCACAGGCAGACTCTTCTTCTACTTTCTGCCTGAGGCTAAAATAGTACAAACTCCGGTACCATTTGAAAATAAACTTTTGATTGAAGATAAACTAAATAAAAACACCACATCTCTCTAGCTACTTCCTTTCTTGTCGAGAGCTGCAAGAGAATGACTAGTAGTGGCAGTTAGAGGAGGAGCTATATAGACAGCTCTGCTGTGGGTGATCCTCTTGCAGCTTCCTGTTGGGAAGGAGAATATCCCACAAGTAATGGATGATCCGTGGACTGGATACACCTTGCAAGAGAAATATATAATTTAAAAAAAAAAAAAAAAAAACTTTATTTTTATACTGGATTTCTGCCAGTACTAAAGATGGCGGTGACAATAGTGAGGTGGGTGAGGGAAGAGAGCTGTTTGAGAGTAGTCAGGGAGGGATGATCAAGGGGTGGAATGTGTCAGGTGGGAGGCTGATCTCTACACTAAAGCTAAAATTAACCCTTCAAGCTCCCTACAAGCTACCTAATTAACCCAGTCACTGCTGGGCATAATACAAGTGTGGTGCGCAGCGGTATTTAGCGGCCTTCTAATTACCAAAAAGCAATGCCAAAGCGATATATATCTGCTATTCCTGAACAAAGGGGATCCCAGATAAGCATGTAAATAATTTCAGTGAGAAACCTAAAATTGTGAAAAAGTTAACGATATTTTTTATTTGATCGCATTTGGCGGTAAACTGGTGGCATGAACTATACCAAAATGGGCCTAGATCAATACTTTAGGTTGTCTACTAAAAAGAAATATACATGTAAAGGTTTATTCAGGGATTACTGACAGATATCAGTGTAAAAATGTAACATGCAAATTTTGGGGAAAAAAAGTGGTTTGGAAATAGCAAAGTGCTACTTGTACTTATTGCCCTATAACTTGCAAACAAAGCAAAGAACATGTAAACATTGAGTATTTCTAAGCTCCGGTCAAAATTTAGAAACTATTTAGCATGGGTGTTTTTTGGAGGTTGTAGAAGT
>NC_069501.1:1055680384-1055692109 GCF_027579735.1 Bombina bombina | reverse complement strand
ACAAAACAATAGGGTTAACGGGAAGGGAGTAAGTACCCCATGAGATGGCTATTGAAACAGTGGAAAAGGATTGTTTGGCCCTAGCATAGACCCTACAAAAGTTGCAGCTGTACCTATGCAGCAGTGAGGTACTCAGATGGAGTCTCATACTGTGGCAGGATAACCCTATTGTCCAGCAAGAGAGAGAGAGAAAAATCTCAAATGTGAGCAAGATGGCTTGCCATGTTGGCAAGAGAGAGGAGCCTTGGTAGACACAGGGATAAGCGTGTGACTTAACCCCCCCTCAGTTCACCATTTTAAAGGGGAGGTGTCATGCAAAAGGTATGAATTTTGCTATTGGTTTCTATTTTTTTGATAGATTTTGGGGGTTTATTGGGGTGGCTTGTAGGTCCTAAATGAACTGGGATATTGTAGCCAACTGGAAGCCCTGTGAGGTTAACCCTTTATGCCTACACTCTCCCTGTTGTCACAGTTTTGCAAGTAGCTCTGCTTGTGACAAGAGGTAAATATTTGAACATTGAGTTTTGGGGTGGTGTAGGTAGGATTTGAGGGTTACTTTGTGTGGATTGTAGGCCCTGAAGGAACTGGAATACGAAGTATGGACGCTATGTTATTAACCCTTTAATGTTTTGCACTCTCCCCACTATCACAGCTGGACCAGTAGGGATGTTTGTTATACCCTTTTTTGTACACTAGTGATATTGGTTATAGTGGTTTGAGAGTAATTGACCCCTTGATACTCTTGTCCCCTAGTGTGTTACGGCCAGAGGTGGTACTGGTGTAGTGAGTGGACCACCCCTCTCCGTGACACTCACCTTAGCTGCAGAATAATGCTTGCAGTAGACTGTCCTATCTGAGGCAGTGCAAACACAGTGTCAAGAATCAGTAAAGTTATAACAAGGAGCAGCACACTGTAGACATAGGAGGCTGGTGGCATCCCCGCATTGGGAGAAGATTTTCACTGCCTGGCTGAACTATTGCCTACTCCTCTTGTTTCAATTGGTTACTGAACCCGTCAAACGTCGTAAAGGTCAGCACTTCAAATTTCAACTCACTGCCGCTCCAGTCTTTCTGCTGTAAGATGCAGGAAAAACCCTCAGAAAAGATCTTGACAATGAGCAACAGTGCACTACTGCGAGCTAGCTGAACACAGTCAGCAAATCACAAGAGACAAATGTGTGCAGGCACCAATAACCAGCTAGCTCTCACTAGAGTAGGATATGTACATATTCTTTTTAACAATGGATACCAAGAGAACAAAGCACATTTGAAAATAGAGCATGTAATTTTAACAGTTTCAAATTCACTTCTATCTAAATTATGCAATTTTTATTTTTGACTTAACTATCCCTTTAACCTTTAAATGCACTTCATAAACAGGAAGTAAAGTCATAACTAAACGCCCATAATTTAGACAGAGTACTAATTCTATTATCAAATTGTATTCTTTCCCTTTGTATCCTCTATTGAAAAGTAAACCTAGGTGGGCTCATATGGGCTCTGATGTCTCCTTTAGCATTCTATGGCAGAAGTATTTGTAACAATGTTATACATTTAACGTATTCTCAATAAATATTTACTTTCTAAATTTACTCCTATTATCAATTTTTCTACATTCTCTTGCTATCTTTATTTGAAAAAACAGTAATAAGGTTAGAAGCCGGCCCATTTTTGGTTCCGCACCTGGGTGGCGCTTGCCGATTGGTGGGTAAATGTAGCCACCAATCAGCAAGCGCTACCCAGGTGCTGAACCAAAAATGGGCCAGGTCCTAACATTACATTCCTGCTTATTCAAATAAAGATTGCAAGAGAATGTATAAAAATTGATAAAAGAAGCAAATTAGAAAGTTGCATGTTCTATCTGAATCATGAAAGAAAAAAAATTGGGTTTAATATCCCTTTAAATGCAACTCTGTAAGGTGGGTACAGAACACCAGAAGCACCCTCCATATAAAGATGCTGCATTTACCAAAGGATTCAAGGAACTATACTATCAGGAGAAAGGGCTTACAGAACCTCTGCTGAAGGAAAACATTTATACAGCATCCCGGCCTCTCCAAGAGGTTAAATTTATTGATTTGTCTAGAGCCTAATGCTATACCACTTATTACAGCCGTGGAGTGTGGATTAGCTACCATGCAACAGTCCGCTCAAAACAAGAACAAAATAAAGGGGAAACACTATCTCTGCATTTGGATACAGAACCATAGAGCCCTGTTACATGTACCCCTAGGGGTACTTGGACATTCAGTTCAGGGATACTCAGTACAAACGTGAAGTAAAATTCCAGAACATTGTATTATCAAGACCACAAACAGTAAGATAAAAACATCAAGGCTGGGAGATGCAGGTCTTACATCATCGCCTTACTCATAGGTAGACCTCAGCTCCCCATTTACCACCCCAAAAACAAAAAAAAAACAATAAAATACTCTCATTTTGTTAACCCCTTAGAGAAAAAAATTCCAAGGACATTATTTTCTTTTGGAATGATGATAGTCCATAGGGCTTCATAACAAGTGGGATATAACTCCTACCACTAGGAGGAGGCCAAGAACCCAAACAAGAGTAAAGGGACAGTCTACTTAAGGCATTTTTATGGCTTTTCACAACAAGACGATGCTTGTTCATGTGTGCCATATAGATAACTCTGTGCTCACTCCTGTGCACTAATTGTCTAAAATGCAAGTCTGTAAATAGAACTGAAATAATGATGCAGTCTGAGAAAGATAGATACAAGGTAATCACAGAGGTACAAAGTATATTAATAAAACAATGTTGGTTGTGCAAAACTGTGGAATAGGTAACAAAGGGATTATCTATCTTTTTAAACAATAAAAATGTTGACGTAGACTCTCCCTTTAAATACCCTACCACCTCCCAACTCTATTCAGTTAAAAGTATAGCCAAGCAGAGAATTGGAAACATATAGGTAGGAAAGACAAAGCAGGGTATATAGAGGTGCCAATTAGAACTGTTACTGATGGACTATCATCATTCCAAAAGAAAATAATGTATCAGGTAAGCATAAATTATGTTTTATTTCGTAAAATGATGATAGTCCGTAGGACTACTACATAACACGTGATTAATACTTAAGCAAATAGACCATGTAACGGAATTGATGGGACAATTTTCTGGCAGTTCTTATATGTCAGACACTGGGGCTGGAAGGAATTTCCTGCCCAAAGCTGCTTATGAAGAAGCAAAAAAACCCAGCAGTGACGTTTTTAAAAAGGTATGCAGAGAAGACCATGTTGCAGCTTTCGACTACATCAAGAATATGTAAAAACAGAATTTATGCTTACCTGATAAATTACTTTCTCCAACGGTGTGTCCGGTCCACGGCGTCATCCTTACTTGTGGGATATTCTCTTCCCCAACAGGAAATGGCAAAGAGTCCCAGCAAAGCACATGATCCCTCCTAGGCTCCGCCCACCCCAGTCATTCGACCGACGGACAGGAGGAAATATATATAGGAGAAACCATATGATACCGTGGTGACTGTAGTTAGAGAAAATAATTCATCAGACCTGATTAAAAAACCAGGGCGGGCCGTGGACCGGACACACCGTTGGAGAAAGTAATTTATCAGGTAAGCATAAATTCTGTTTTCTCCAACATTGGTGTGTCCGGTCCACGGCGTCATCCTTACTTGTGGGAACCAATACCAAAGCTTTAGGACACGGATGAAGGGAGGGAGCAAATCAGGTCACCTAAATGGAAGGCACCACGGCTTGCAAAACCTTTCTCCCAAAAATAGCCTCCGAAGAAGCAAAAGTATCAAATTTGTAAAATTTGGCAAAAGTGTGCAGTGAAGACCAAGTCGCTACCTTACATATCTGGTCAACAGAAGCCTCGTTCTTGAAGGCCCATGTGGAAGCCACAGCCCTAGTGGAGTGAGCTGTGATTCTTTCAGGAGGCTGCCGTCCGGCAGTCTCATAAGCCAATCGGATAATGCTTTTAAGCCAAAAGGAAAGAGAGGTAGAAGTCGCTTTTTGACCTCTCCTTTTACCAGAATAAACAACAAACAAGGAAGATGTTTGTCTGAAATCTTTAGTAGCCTCTAAATAGAATTTTAGAGCACGGACTACGTCCAAATTGTGTAACAAACGTTCCTTCTTTGAAACTGGATTCGGACACAAAGAAGGTACAACTATCTCCTGGTTAATATTTTTGTTGGAACAACTTTCGGAAGAAAACCAGGCTTAGTACGCAAAACCACCTTATCTGCATGGAACACCAGATAGGGCGGAGAACACTGCAGAGCAGATAACTCAGAAACTCTTCTAGCAGAAGAAATTGCAACCAAAAACAAAACTTTCCAAGATAATAACTTAATATCTACGGAATGTAAGGGTTCAAACGGAACCCCTTGAAGAACTGAAAGAACTAGATTTAGACTCCAGGGAGGAGTCAAAGGTCTGTAAACAGGCTTGATCCTAACCAGAGCCTGAACAAATGCTTGAACATCTGGCACAGCTGCCAGTCTTTTGTGAAGTAAAACAGATAAAGCAGAGATCTGTCCCTTCAGAGAACTTGCAGATAATCCTTTCTCCAAACCTTCTTGTAGAAAGGATAGAATCTTAGGAATTTTTATCTTGTTCCATGGGAATCCTTTAGATTCACACCAACAGATATATTTTTTCCATATTTTATGGTAAATTTTTCTAGTTACAGGCTTTCTAGCCTGAATAAGAGTATCTATTACAGAATCTGAAAACCCACGCTTTGATAAAATCAAGCGTTCAATCTCCAAGCCGTCAGTTGGAGGGAAACCAGATTCGGATGTTCGAATGGACCCTGAACAAGAAGGTCCTGTCTCAAAAGGTAGCTTCCATGGTGGAGCCGATGACATATTGACCAGGTCTGCATACCAAGTCCTGCGTGGCCACGCAGGAGCTATCAAGATCACAGAGGCCCTCTCCTGATTGATCCTGGCTACCAGCCTGGGGATGAGAGGAAACGGTGGGAATACATAAGCTAGGTTGAATGTCCAAGGTGCTACTAGTGCATCTACTAGGGTCGCCTTGGGATCCCTGGATCTGGACCCGTAGCAAGGAACCTTGAAGTTCTGACGAGACGCCATCAGATCGATGTCTGGAATGCCCCATAATTGAGTTATTTGGGCAAAGATTTCCGGATGGAGTTCCCACTCCCCCGGATGGAATGTCTGACGACTCAGAAAATCCGCTTCCCAATTTTCCACTCCTGGGATGTGGATCGCAGACAAGTGGCAGGAGTGATCCTCCGCCCATTGAATTATCTTGGTCACTTCTTTCATCGCCAGGGAAGTCCTTGTTCCCCCCTGATGATTGATATATGCAACGGTCGTCATGTTGTCTGACTGAAACCTTATGAATTTGGCCTTTGCTAGTTGAGGCCAAGCTCTGAGAGCATTGAATATCGCTCTCAGTTCCAGAATGTTTATCGGGAGAAGAGATTCTTCCCGAGACCATAGACCCTGAGCTTTCAGGGATTCCCAGACCGCGCCCCAGCCCACTAGGCTGGCGTCGGTCGTGACAATGACCCACTCTGGTCTGCGGAAGCTCATTCCCTGTGACAGATTGTCCAGGGTCAGCCACCAACGGAGTGAATCTCTGGTCTTTTGATCTACTTGAATCGTCGGAGACAAGTCTGTATAATCCCCATTCCACTGTCTGAGCATGCACAGTTGTAATGGTCTTAGATGAATTCGTGCAAAAGGAACTATGTCCATTGTTGCAACCATCAATCCTATTACTTCCATGCACTGCGCTATGGAAGGACGAGGAACAGAATGAAGTACTTGACAAGAGCTTAGAAGTTTTGATTTTATGACCTCTGTCAGAAAAATCCTCATTTATAAGGAATCTATTATCGTTCCCAAGAAGGGAACTCTTGTTGACGGGGACAGAGAACTTTTTTCTTTGTTCACCTTCCATCCGTGAGATCTGAGAAAGGCTAGGATGATGTCCGTATGAGCCTTTGCTTTTGACAGGGACGACGCTTGAATCAGGATGTCGTCCAAGTAAGGTACTACTGCAATGCCCCTTGGTCTTAGAACCGCTAGAAGGGACCCTAGTACCTTTGTGAAAATCCTTGGAGCAGTGGCTAATCCGAATGGAAGTGCCACAAACTGGTAATGCTTGTCCAGAAAAGCGAACCTTAGGAACTGATGATGTTCCTTGTGGATAGGAATATGTAGGTACGCATCCTTTAAATCCACGGTAGTCATAAATTGATTTTCCTGGATAGTAGGTAGGATCGTTCGAATAGTTTCCATTTTGAATGATGGTACCCTGAGAAATTTGTTTAGGATCTTTAGATCCAAAATAGGTCTGAATGTTCCCTCTTTTTTGGGAACTATGAACAGATTGGAATAAAATCCCATTCCTTGTTCTCTTATTGGAACTGGATGTATCACTCCCATCTTTAACAGGTCTTCTACACAATGTAAGAATGCCTGTCTCTTTATTTGGTTTGAAGATAATTGAGACCTGTGGAACCTTCCCCTTGGGGGTAGTTCCTTGAATTCCAGGAGATAACCTTGAGAAACTATTTCTAGCGCCCAAGGATCCTGAACATCTCTTGCCCAAGCCTGAGCAAAGAGAGAAAGTCTGCCCCCCACTAGATCCGGTCCCGGATCGGGGGCTATCCCTTCATGCTGTTTTGGTAGCAGTGGTAGGCTTCTTGGCCTGCTTACCCTTGTTCCAGCCTTGCATTGGTTTCCAGGCTGGTTTGGGTTGTGAAGTATTACCCTCTTGCTTAGAGGATACAGAATTAGAGACTGGTCCGTTTCTGCGAAAGGGACGAAAATTAGGCTTATTATTAGCCTTAAAAGACCTATCCTGTGGGAGGGCGTGGCCCTTTCCCCCAGTGATGTCTGAAATAATCTCTTTCAAATCAGGTCCAAATAATGTTTTACCTTTGAAAGGAATGTTAAGCAATTTTGTCTTGGAAGACACATCCGCTGACCAAGACTTTAGCCAAAGCACTCTGCGCGCCACGACAGCAAACCCTGAATTTTTCGCCGCTAATCTAGCTAATTGCAAAGCGGCATCTAAAACAAAAGAGTTAGCCAATTTAAGTGCTTGAACTCTGTCCATAACCTCCTCATACGAAGATTCTTTACTGAGCGATTTTTCTAGTTCCTCGAACCAGAAACACGCTGCCGTAGTGACAGGAACAATGCATGAAATTGGTTGTAGAAGGTAACCTTGCTGTACAAAAATCTTTTTAAGCAAACCCTCTAATTTCTTATCCATAGGATCTTTGAAAGCACAACTATCTTCGATAGGAATAGTAGTGCGTTTGTTTAGAGTAGAAACCGCCCCCTCGACCTTGGGGACTGTCTGCCATAAGTCCTTTCTGGGGTCGACTATAGGAAATAATTTCTTAAATATAGGGGGGGGGGAACAAAAGGTATGCCGGGCCTTTCCCACTCTTTATTTACTATGTCCGCCACCCGCTTGGGTATAGGAAAAGCGTCGGGGGGCACCGGAACCTCTAGGAACTTGTCCATCTTACATAATTTCTCTGGAATGACCAAATTGTCACAATCATCCAGAGTAGATAACACCTCCTTAAGCAGTGCGCGGAGATGTTCTAATTTAAATTTAAATGTCACAACATCAGGTTCAGCTTGATGAGAGATTTTTCCTGAATCTGAAATTTCTCCATCAGACAAAACCTCCCTCATGGCCCCTTGAGATTGGTGTAAGGGTATGTCAGAACAGTTATCATCAGCGTCCTCTTGCTCTTCAGTGTTTAAAACAGAGCAATCGCGCTTTCTCTGATAAGTAGGCATTTTGGATAAAAGATTTGCTATGGAGTTATCCATTACAGCCGTTAATTGTTGCATGGTAATAAGTATTGGCGCACTAGATGTACTAGGGGCCTCCTGTGTGGGCATAACTGGTGTAGACACAGTAGGGGATGATGTAGTATCATGTTTACTCCCCTCATTTGAGGAATCATCTTGGGCAATATCATTATCTGTTGCAATACTGTCCTTACTTTGTTTGGACACTATGGCACAATTATCACATAAATTTAAATGGGGAGACACATTGGCTTTCATACATATAGAACATAGCTTATCTGATGGTACAGACATGTTAAACAGGCTTAAACTTGTCAACAAAGCACAAAAAACGTTTTAAAATAAAACCGTTACTGTCACTTTAAATTTCAAACTGAAAACACTTTATTACTGAATATGTGAAAAAGTATGAAGGAATTGTTCAAAATTCACTAAAATTTCACCACAGTGTCTTAAAGCATTAAAAGTAATGCACACCAAATGTCAGAGCTTTAACCCTTAAATTAACGGAACCAGAGCCGTTTTTACATTTAACCCCTATACAGTCCCAGAATGAGGCTCTGTCTATAACTAGAAAGGCCCCCATCTGAAAAAGGTGTCCAACACAGTGCCTGCCGTTTTTCTAAACGTTCCCCAAGATTATAATACCAATAATTAGTTAGAATCTGCATAATATGCCTAGTAAAGCAATTGTTTTAGCCCAGAAAAATGTCTACCAGTTTTTAAGCCCTTTTTGAAGCCCTTTATTCTTTTATGTTTAACTAAGAAAATGGCTTACTGGTCCCCATGAGGGGAAATGACAGCCTTCCAGCATTACATGGTCTTGTTAGAAATATGGCTAGTCATACCTTAAGCAGAAAAGACTGCTAACTGTTTCCCCCAACTGAAGTTACTTCATCTCAACCGTCCTGTGTGGAAACAGCAATTGATTTCAGTTACTGTCTGCTAAAATCATCTTCCTCTTACAAACAGAAATCTTCATCCTTTTCTGTTTCAGAGTAAATAGTACATACCAGCACTATTTTAAAATAACAAACACTTGATAGAAGAATAAAACTACATTTAAACACCAAAAAACTCTTAACCATCTCCGTGGAGATGTTGCCTGTGCAACGGCAAAGAGAATGACTGGGGTGGGCGGAGCCTAGGAGGGATCATGTGACCAGCTTTGCTGGGACTCTTTGCCATTTCCTGTTGGGGAAGAGAATATCCCACAAGTAAGGATGACGCCGTGGACCGGACACACCAATGTTGGAGAAAGTTGTTCCTTAGAATAAGCAGGATATGGACGCACAGAAAGAGCAACAATCTCCTGATTGTTATTTTCTGAAGAAAAATACCTTATGAAGAAAATCCTATTTAGAACAAAGTACAGCTTTATCCTTGTGAAAAACAACTAAAAATGGAGAATTGCATGACAACGCTAATTACTCAGAAACTCTCCTAGCTGAGGAGATTGCTAATAAGAATAAAAATGTGATATCAAAGGAATACATCTGTTCAAATGAAGGACCTTTCAGAAAAGAAAGAACTAGATTAAAATTCTAGAGCAGAAAAATAGGTCTCACAACTGGCCTATTTCTTACTAGCGCCTGGACAAAAGTCTGAACATCAGGAAGCTTTTCTTACTTTTTATGAAAGAGAACAGATAAAGCAGATTTTTTTCCTTTTAGGGAGCTAGCAGACAATCCCTTGTCAATGCCATTTTGTCTAGGATTCCTAAAGGAATACCATTAAAAACCTCTGGAAGAGCACCATTCAAAATGTGCCCTCTAGACTTTGTGATAAATATTTTGTATAACAGATTTTCTGGCTTGAATTAGTGTCAATAACTGAATCAGGAAAACTATGTTTTAAAAATAAGCATTCAACCTCTACCCTTTTAAACTTAGAGATTTGAGACCCTGATGGGGAAAAAAAAGGCCCTTAAGACAATAAATCTTGTCTTAGAGGAAGAAGCCATGGAGGAGCTAAGGACGTCTGCACTAGTTCCGCATAACATGTTCTGCAAGGCCAGTCTGGAGCAATCAAGATTGCCCAAGCTGACTCCTGTTTGATTCTGCGTGATTCCGTCAGGAATAGACTAATCAGGACTGAATCTATGAGGACTCCTAGAAAGGGTCTTAAGAGTGCCCTCTTGAGTGATTTAGGGCAGGTAAGGACCCGATTTGGGCACAAAAGTGTGTAGGTGGGAGGACAGGCTAAGTCCCCTAGCTATGTTGCACCTGTGTGAGAGTACCTTCTAATAGCCACTGTGTGTGTGTTGTGGTAAGTGGCTTACCTGAAGTAGCACCTACCCCACACCAGCTTACAAGTCAGCAAACTGAAGCAGTACCCAGTAGAGAGCCACCCAGTGCTTGTACAAGTACAGCAGATAATATCTGAGTAAATACCATTATTCCAAGTCCCTGTGACACCCGAGGGTAGTTATGACTGAAATCCCCAAGGAGATAACTGCACACATGACAGAGTATTCCTATGTCTCTGTATCATTCAGCTTGCTAGAAATTTCTACTGTCTTCATGGTGAATGATATGTCCCAGGGATAAAGGGACTCATATTGGTCTGAGCTCCCAAACATTAATCCATAAGTAGCTTTACACCTCTATTCTCAACCTTCTCCTTGCATTTGGGAGTTGTAATAAAAACGAGAGTGGTCTCTTTTTGTAGAGTAGAAATAAAAGCACATTTTTTCTTGCCAAGTGATTGCTGTCATCACAGTGCTCACATGGCTGTATAGGCTATATAAATGGATCATCTACAAAACATTTCTGAACATGAACTAATGAAGCCATTTGACATCACCAACATTAAATATTACACACTGTACATAGAGGACGTATTTCTAGTGTGGAGAGGTGGTGAGGTCAGGTTGCTTGAGTGGGTGTCACATTTGAACTCCATGGCTAGTCCCATTAGGTTTAAGATTGAATATAGCTTGGAGTCAGTACATTTTTTGGACCTTAACATATCTAAGATTGATGCAAGTGGTGAAGTCCGGTTTGGAACTTCTCTATATACAAAGCCAACGGACCGTAACTCTCTCTTGGATGCGAGGAGTTTTCACCCCTTGCATCAAAAGAAAGGGATTCTCACATCACAACTCTCTCGGGTTATCAGAAATAACAGTGAGATGCCTATGATGCAGGTGCAACTTAAGGAGATGGGTGACAAGCATGTAGAGGGGCTATGCCAGGGAGATGGTAAAGAAGGTACAGGAAGAACTTATGGATCCCACTTAAGCTGTTAATACAAGAACTGGAGCTAAGCTGAACCCAGGACAAGTCAATATGGTTACTACATACTCGCCAACTTGTGAACAACTAACTAAGGCTGTACGTAAGCACTGGCCAGTGGTAGGTACTGATCCTACGTTACCCTTTGAGAGGGTCCCTGCCCCCAGAATAGCATACCGAAGAACTAACAACTTAAGGGATATACTGGTTAAATCAGATCCAGTGAAGCACTATAAAAAGGACACATGGTTAAAAACAACTAAAATGGGATGTTTCCCATGTGGTGGATGTAATGGTATGCTTAGGGGTAGCACATTTCAGCATCCGCATAACAACCACAGATTTCATATCAGACATTGTTTATCGTGCACTAGCACGTATGTGGTGTATATGCTGATTTGTCCATTCCCCAGGGTCTACATTGGGAAGACGGTAATAACATTCTGTGAACGCATGGCAAATCATCGTTGTGCGATTCGGGAGGCACTCCGTACCGGGGAATCTGATCAACCGGTGGCACGGCACTGTATCCAACACAAACATGCTGTGTCCAGCCTGAGGACGATGCTCATAGACCATATACCCCCTATGCTAAGAGGAGGCAATAGAGGAAACCTTTTGCTCAAATGTGAGAGTAAATGGATCTACAGATTGGAGACCTTGACTCCTAATGGCCTGAATAGCT
>NC_069501.1:1055665384-1055667884 GCF_027579735.1 Bombina bombina | reverse complement strand
CTTTATTCCGGCAGGAGTTAAAATTGAAAGCACACACACACACCTCACAACGTTCGGTATTATCTGTATATAAACCCCATGGCAGAACATGCAGTGATTTGAGATATCATTGCAGAAAATGCATCATCTCTGCAGAAAGAACAGGACACATGCAGGAACTGTTAGTGCTTTAACTTCACAGCACTGCTCCACACTGAGGAAAAGTTTCAGCACTTATACTGAGCTCTCACCTCACTACCCTGTCCTCTTGACCATATCCGCTCACAGCTGCTCCCCTCCCTCTCTTCTACCCTTACCCCTATACTCGCACAGATTTTCAACCTTTCCCTCAGCACCGGTATATTTCCCTCATCTCTGAAACATGCACTTGTCACACCTATCCTCAAAAAACACTCTTGATCCAACCTCCCCATCCTACTACCGCCCTATTTCCCTACTCCCTTTTGCCTCAAAGCTTCTCGAAAAGCTAGTATATGCACGCTTATACCATTTCCTTACATTAAACTCCCTCCTAAACCCACTGCAATCTGGATTTTGTCCCCATCACTCCATCGAGACAGCAATCGTTAAGGTTCCCAACGACCTACTTACAGCAAACTCAAAAGGCCACTTTTCTCTGCTTATCCTCCTTGATCTGTCTGCAGCCTTTGATACTGTTGACCACCCTCTTTTTCTCCAAACCCTCCAATCCTTCAGCATCTGTGACACAGCCCTCTCGTGGTTCTTTCCTACCTGTCAAACCGTACCTTTAGTGTAGCCTTCTCTGGCATCTCCTCTGCCCCGTCAACACTTTCTGTTGGGGTACCGCAAGGCTCTGTCCTCGGGCCCCTTCTCTTCTCAATCTACACGTCATCATTAGGTTCCCTAATAAAGTCCCACGGGTTCCAATATCATTTGTATGCCGACGACACCCAAATCTACTTCGCTGCACCAGACCTATCTCCTTTCTTGCTAACTAGTGTCACTAACTGTCTCTTTCTTACAACTCTTCCTGGATGTCCTCTCAATACCTCAAGCTAAATCTTTTCAAAACTGAGCTCCTTATTTTCCCTACTTCTTCCAAAATCTCCACCCCCAATCTCTCTATAACTGTCGACAACTCCATCATTACCCCTACCCCGCATGCCCGATGTCTTAGGGTCACACTTGACTCAGATCTTTCTCTCACTACTCACATTCAGTCCTTGGCTAAATCCTGCCACTTCCACCTTAAAAACATCTTTAAAATTAGACATTTCTAAAAATGACAAAGGACAGGAAAGAGGCGCTGTATGTGTGAATCAGTATAACCAACTGGATACAAACAACAGAAGACACAGGGTAGTCACATGGTATGAAGGCACCCTCTTGTGTCAATAGATGCAGGCATGGTTTTATTGACACAAGAGGGTGCCTTGATACCATGTGAGTACCCTGTGTCTTCTGTTGCTTGTATGCAGTTGGTTATACTGATTCACAGAATGGTTATTTATGCAATGTATGGTAGAAGTTTTGTCAGAAAAAAAAAAATTATATATATATATATATATATTTTACTACTTGTTATGATACACTAATGAGTTAATACCTGAGCTGTCCACCCAGCAGAGGTGATGTGGTTTCCCAGTAATGCCAGGGTTAACTTGATTTGTTTGTCTCTTATTCTGCATTGATCTAAAGAAATCCCCCCACTCCTCCTGGTGCCTTGAGTCTCTTAGTATTGTTAGAATTCCAAAAAGGGAGGCAAGACAAAAGGAAGATTCAAAAATATAATTGAATGTAGAGCAACATTATGTCAGAACTTCACTGGGACAACATGTGAAAACATCTAAAGGAAATCCCCACAAATCTACTGGAAGCTTAGGGATATGTGCAAAGTGTAGGTATTGTGTTTAGTTTATGTCCCATTTTAATTTAAATAACTGTATTTTTTGATTTATTCTTTTTCTTTTGTATGTCTTCTGTTTTTTTGTAATTTGGCACTGTGTAACCTGTATTTGTCTTTTGTTATTAAAAATATTAATAATCTAATTATGTTTAATATTTGAATTCACACTCTGTAGAGATAAGGTTAAAGTCACGTTACCTAATCGTTAGTTGTTTGAGTCATTTGGTTCCCAAGACACCCTTATTCAAAACTCTTATTGGTGGCAGCAACGTTAATGTGGGATGGTGTAGGCAGGATTTGGGGGTTAATTTGGTGTCCCTTTAGGTCCTTGTAGAGGTATAGGTGCAAGTGAACCATGCCCACACTCTCCCAAAAATTACGGCTGGGCAGATAGGCTTAACGTGAGAGATATCTAGAGTTTTCAGTGCCATTTGTGTTGCCTGGCAAGTTAATCTCAGTACTAAAAGAAACATATTTCCCCTTCCCTCATATGTGTCTGTCTCTACTTTTAGTATGGAAGCCTATAGGAAAATGCCCAAGAAAAGAAAGAGAAAGAGAGAAAGAGAAAGAGAAAGAGAGAGAGAAAGAGAGAAAGAGAAAGAGAAAGAGAGAGAGAGAGAGAGAGAGAGAGAG